>NC_055961.1:32137028-32437028 GCF_018492685.1 Alosa sapidissima | reverse complement strand
GAAACACAAACAGCACACAGTGAGGTGAAGCACACACTAATCCCAGCGCAGTGAGCTGCCTGCTTCAACGGCGACGCTCGGGGAGCAGTGAGGGGTTAGGTGCCTTGCTCAAGGGCACTTCAGCCGCGGCCCACTGGTCGGGGCTCAAACCGGCAACCCTCCGGTTACAAGTCCAGAGTGCTAACCAGTGGGCCAATACAAGACACGGCTTATGTGATTGGAAAAATATGTGTTCTGATATTTTTTTTTTCGTCCACCCTTTCCCATTCTACTCCACTGCTTGAAAACCCTGCCCACAACATTTTCCTGACCACATGGGGTCTCATGCACCTTTGAAGACTATTTCTGCATTTCCCTTAACCTACTTCTCCAATAGATGTCTCTCATTAAGAGATGGAATGTATTTAAAAAAGACCACCAACAACCCAGAGTGATTTAACATCAACAAGCTCAGAATCCATGGATCTGATTAGGTCATGCACACAAGACACATGTAAGATTATGTAATGCGCTGCTGGCAGTGGTCACTCTTCTGACCATATAACTTTTCCCTTCGTGCACAGAGATGACATTTGGCTCCTATAGGCCTGCTGGAAACAAGAAGGGACGTTTCACGATTTCTTTTGTACTTGGCACAAGGAGTGAGTTTTCTGTACATTATCATTAATAGGTCCCATAAGGCAAATAAATCTCCCTATTACTCCCCTGTATCAGGCACACCTTTTACATCCCGTATACATTAGCACAGCTCACTGGGTATTAACAAACAATGGTTGATCCCAGAGGCCCCCCCTAATCAAGTGGGTGTCAGCTCTGGGCCGGACCAGACCAACTCATAAACCGTGGGGGGAAGAAGGCAGAGGGAGCTTTTTATTGCAAACACCTGTCACTTATGGTCGTGCAGATCCACTAAAGTAACACAATTAACCTGTTAAACGCAATCCGGACTGAATCCATCAGGTAATTTAATGCTGGCTTTATTGTAGCGATTATCCATGCCTCTCGTTAACTCAACGGGATCAGAGCCTGGAGACGTCGCTGTGCTCTTGCGTAAGCTTGGAGCTCCATGTGGGTTTTATGTTGTGTGGCTTTGATGGGTGCACGGGTCGAGGCGAGGGCACAGAGAAGTCATGTGATGAGGGTTTTGTTTGGTCCAAGGCCGTGATTTTTAAGACCAATGGTCACTCCAGAGGTTACATGGTACAACCAAGGAGAGAGAGACAGAGAAAAAAAAAACATAATTCTTAACTGCGATATAAAATGTAATTGTGTGAGCAAATCATTTTCAGAAATTCATCAACTTACCTTTGTTTTCAAGCGAAAGTAAATAAGCACTTCTGCTGGCAAAATCTAAGGCAAACAAAAATTCCAGTTGAGGAGAGCCAATCCATGGCCTGAGGCATCTGGTTCCGATCAGAAAAATGACTCATTAAAAATACATCTAGTCAATCAGAACATATTCTGTGGGTGTACGTATGGCAAGTCATGTTTAGCTGTGTTTACCACTGACATCATCGCATATCTCCATGGCAACAGAATGATTGTTCAGTGATGTGTCAAGCCAGTCACATTTCTCCTTATTTCTTTGTTCTGTGCTTTCTTGCATGAGTGACTTGCAGCATGACAAACTAGGATTTTTTTCCCAGTACAGTGTGTACCGTTCTGCTTTTATGACTAGTCATGTGCAATTCAATCAGAATGTCATTTGCCATGCACTCATCAAGCTTAAAAAATACTCTGCTCTTGAGCAAGATTAAAAAAAAATCCATATTTCCATATTTGGAATACATATATATACGTAAGACCGTGGGGATATCTTAGTTCACCATCCTAAATTGAATTGAGAAATTTGTGTGGTCATGAGAATGATCCGACCATTCCAAGTTATTGTTTGGAATGGTCGGATCATTCTCATGACCACTTGTCTGTCAAGTGAATAAAGTTCAGGGAAGAAACAAAACTGTCCTGTCTCCCCGCCTCTTACGAACATCTGACACCTGAGTTAATAGATGACATCAAACATCTAGTGAGTCCCGCCAAAAGCACTGTTGTGTCAGCCCATCTCCTAAAAATCCAATTTGTGCAAGAGTCAATAGGATCAACCGACAGGGTGCAGCCACTGGAGCTCTCAGCTTTTTGAAGCCTTCCTGCTCAATCATCACGTCATCCACTTTGCCTGAAGGACCAACTCCGCAAGCATGGGGCTCGCATACACTCTCCAATGGCTTGTTTGAGATAAACTAGGGGTAGGCTCGGCAAATCAACCCCCCCCCACACACACACACACACTCTGCCGCACGTTCTCGTGGCTTGGCAACGAAACAGCCATCAAAACAAGAAAACCGCAAGGCCTCTCTCTGGGATTGGGCCTCAGTGAAACACCACCACTCATGGTTATCCCCACCCACCCCCCAAACTCACACCATACCACCCCACCACCCGACCTCCCTCTTCTCCGAGGAAATAAGACAAAGCACTTCCCTGGGAAGACAAAGGTTTGGGGGTATGGGTAAGGGAAAGAAGTCAGAATCGAGTCATCAATCCCCTCGGCCACACATTAGGGACCGGCAGTGTCGTGTTTCTCCCGTTTGACCCTGTCACAAAAACTCTGGGGACGGTTCACTCACAACACACATACAACCCATGAAGACTTCACCATCAGCGAACACACTCAGCCTAGCACACAACTCCCTTTAACATTTATTAAGCGGCTGCACTTTAGTCATACCCGCAGCGTGAGGTCCATGCTGAGGATTTCCCCCAAGTCATTGCTGAGAGACACTTATTACAACTCCACAGTCATCTGTGTTGAATAAAGAACACTTGAGTTCCAGAGAGGGAGAATTATGTGTTCTTGTTTAAGTCACCTACTGGAGCTAATCATATTAAATTACTTCATTACGTAACACTTGCTACAGAGTATATGCAGAACAAGTATTATGTTCATCTCTTACAATTTCAATACATTTAAAGGATAATTCCAGTATTTAGCACTTTGATTCCCTTTGCTGGTTTGTTTTGGATGAACTAGAGTGGTGGACACCAACATTTTAACGATGGGTCCTTGACGATGGGTCGTTTTGAATCGCCTTTGACTGTTTCAGAGTGGCTGGCTATGGGCATGCACAAACATGTCCTTAAAACAACCCTTAACAAGAGCAGCCATTAGTAGAGTTAGTACATTTTACCAAGAGTAGTACATTTTCTAAATATTGCATTACTACTGCCACAGTGCTTACATTTATGTAGGCCTACATAAACGTTCTACTCTGTACTCTTGATATTCAAGTACTTTTAAAAATAAGTACTTCAGTACTTTTACTTAAGTAGACATCTGACTGTTGTACTTTTACTTGTACTTGAGTAAAATTTAGCCAGGGGTATCTGTACTTTTACTCAAGTAATGAAGCTGTGTACTCTGTCCGCATCTGGTCATAACTCCAGTACAACAACACAGCTGTAAGAATATGTTTTATTTGCACAGTATATGATCATAATACTGTGGTTTTATGTGGGAGGATTACACGTTCACACGTTGTGTAGAAGATCTACGCACTTCACTCCACATGGATAACATCCTTTCCAGCAATGGCTCACGTCGCTCAACCAGTGACACATTTGTCACGCACACTGTCTCAAATAAACACATAAAATGTGACCAATTCCCACTTCACTTACGATTCCGTTATGCGCTTGGAACGTCCATAGAGAACATCGAGAAGTTTCATAAGACCAGATACGGGAGACGGAGAAATAAACAGAGGTCATCACAGCCAAAACAACCACTTCACAACAGACTCAATTATCTTTTCCCATCAACCTTCTAATCCATCCACTGGCTCCATTGTAAGTAGCCTGCTGTTTATTCCCGTCAGTCATTACTTGTCAGGCCTTACTGGGGCATAATTGTTTTGTTTGCGCTTAAAGGCATTGGATCCGATGAGTCAGCAGGAAAGTGACTGAACCAACAAACATCAATCATATTGTCTTTAATGAGGGATAAACTAGGATTCTGAGGGAATAGATAGTTCAGTACAAGCGGCCTGTCAGGTTCTGTGTTTTTGCACTGCTGCTTAGATGTTCTCAAACCGTTATGATGGGGCTTTTTTTACCTTTTCTTTTCAGTTGTTTGTACTAATTCATACACCAAATGTTCTCAAAGATGTACTCTGTCACATGAGAATACTGTGTTCATTTCCAGTTAAAACGACACTTCCTGTTATTGTTAGCATCTATTTTTATGCACGTCCATTATGCCAGATGTTACAAGGTGGATTGGTGAGCAGATGTCATACGCTGGCACCAGTTCAGTTCTCAGAGAGAAGGCCTGCCGGCAGCACTCACTCGCATCTGTGTCCTCTATCAGAAGCAGGCTGATATCATCCCTTTTTGTTTGTCATCAGCTGGATGAACGCACGCTCCTGAGGCACTATAACCTGGAGCTCACCACCTCTTAGTGAACATGATCCCATGACATCACATCCAGAGAAACACAAGATATCGCCAAAGAGACTATACAGTGTTACCATGGATAGGTTGCTGGCAGCCCAGCCTAGCAGGCAAGCATGTGTAATGCAGTGTTGCAACTCTTGCTAAGTTGTTGCTAAGGAATGCTTTATGTCCTCTGAAACTGTGCGACTGTTTCACTCCCACAAAACAATTCAAGATCTGGGAGTAGTTTCTTGGTTTGTGCTTGACACAAGATGGTGTGTGTATAATCAGTGAGTATTATGTAACTTTCGGGTTTTAGCTCGATTGCTAGCACAGACCTTTAGCTCGATTGCTGGCACACTCGACTTCTGATCCGAGGTGCTGCTGTTCAAGTGAGGGTGAGTGCAGGGCTGAGTGATTTGTGAGCAGATGTCATATGTTGGCACCAATTCAGTTCTCAGAGAGAAGGCCTGTTGGCAGCACTCGCATCTGTGTCCTCTATCAAAAGCAGGCTGATATCATCCCTTTTAATTTGTCATCAGCTGCTTGAACATGCTCTCCTGACGCACCAAAACCTGGAGCTCACCACCTCTTAGTCAACATGATCCCATGACATCACATCCAGAGAAACACGAGAGATCGCCAAAAATACTAGGCTATAGAGTTACCGTGGATAGGTTGCTGGCAGCCCAGCAAGCAAGCATGTGTAATGCAGTGTTGCCCAACTCTTGCTAAGAATGCTTCATGTCCTCTGAAACTGTGTGACTGTTTCACTCCCATAAAACAATTCAAAATTTGGGAGTAAAGTTTCTTGTGCTTGAAGCAAGATGGTGCGTGTACACTCAGAGAGTATGTAACCTTGAACCGTACCCAAAGTCAAAAGGTAATCAACCACATCAACATGTGACCAATCCCCTGGCCAGAGGTGGGCACAAATACATCAACAACTATTTTGTTACTAACTACAAATAGTGGCTCATGACATGTAACAAAATAAAATACAAAATACTGATGTGAAAAATGTATTTTAAAATACAAGTAATTAGTCATTTAAAAATACAAAAAATGGCCACGCAATAATCATGGTATTCCAACTTTTAAAAAGATTACAAGGTGTATCCCCAACAGACAAGAAATACTACTTTCTAATTGGCTGGCAGGGGGTTATTAATTTTGTACATTTGGGGCTCCTATAAAGTAGATCTGGTAAAAAAAAATCCAATCACCTTCCCATTTCAATGTAAACATTGATTGAACGGACAACAAGCAGGCTTCGCAACAGTGGAATCAATTGTGACAAAGCAAACTACCCACCATAATTTTCCGTAACCAATGAAAGTAGTACAACAAATTGAAGGTCAGTCGGCCTGTTTTTAAACTGAACTCCACATCCCTTTTGGTGCTATAAATGCATGCCCATTGCCTACATACATGACTGGCAACATGGGGGACAATATCCTCTAAGGTGTCCCGATATAAACGGAATTAATTCAACTTGGTGGAGAAAACTCCACTCTGTTTTGCATCAGGGAGGTCTTTGCCTCCGTGTACTCCATTATTTCCACATATCAGGACATCTTGGCAGATGTTATCCTTTACATAAATCCTCATGTCAAATCCATTAAGTGGTTTAAATACTGTCCTGTAGTAAGAATGAGGTTCAGCTATTAGGTACTCAAGGTCATGGGATCAAAGTTCATGGTCATATGGGGTCCATGTCCTAATGTTCTCCCCCAGTATCTTTATCTGTATTGTTTTCAAATTTGAGTCTTTTAGCACTTGACACACCTGACAATTCAAGCTCCTGAAGTTAGTTACTTTAAAAAATAAAAATAAAAAAAAACTTTCAGACATGTTCTAAAGGGATGATGAAACAGAAAAGACAGATCTAATGCTTTAAAGTTGTCTACACGGTGACAAAAAATGGGTTTACACCCCATGTTGTCCTTGAAGAAGTCTACCATTTTGGCTCCCTCAGTTGACTTTTCTTCAATTTTTTTTCCAACTTCAGACATGTCCAGAGGGGATCGTAAAAGAAAAAAGTTGGATCTAACATTTTTAAGTTGGTCACAATGTAGCATACTACTGCAGGAAAAAGGAAAAAGGACAACTTTAGAGCTGAATATATATCTAATTGCCCAAGGGATATTACTGGGCACCCTCCCTATTCTTAGGCTACAGTACGTTTATACGGTGACGATGAAAAGAGAAGACGCAGAACTGGCGTCTCGTCTTCATTTTTCCATTCGCGTTTAGACGAGCATTCTCAGGGGGAACTCTTTGTTTATATGAAGACGCAAGAGTGTGTAATATTCGATTGGATATGCATTCCAGACCGCTGGGTGGTGGTGTGATAGAACCCCGGTACGTCACGCGCAGACATTCTAATTTGACAGTTTAGCCAGAGAGGTAAACAAGGATCTTTGGTTTAGCCGTTTAGACGGAGACGCAACCCGGGTCGTCTTCAAAACTCTACACTCTGGAAGGAGTCTTTAGATTTTTGCGTCTTCAAGCCCCAATGGCGGGGTCGCCGTTTAAACGAAAGGCACTTATGATAAAATATTTTGTCGTCTTCCTTCGCAATCGTCCTCGTATAAACGGCCCCTAAGACCCCGTTTACACAAAGGGAAAACGCAGATATTTCCCTGCGGTTTGGCCTCTCGTTTACACCAAAAGCCCGTTTTTATCACAGAAAACGATTATTTCTAAAACCTCTGGCCAAAGTAGAGATTTCTGATAACGCCGGTTATGTGCTGCCGTGTCAACAGGGATAAACGGCGTTTTAGCTTCTTAAACGTCACATTATGCGCCAGAAAATCCTTAACGTCATGTGAGCACCTGATGTTTACAGTTTCTTTGGCTACTGATCAGGATTATCATGGATGCTGTTATGGTGCTACTAATTTTTACTTTTGTGCAAAATTAACGCTACACGAAGGAGTAACTCTACTTCGCTGTCTGTCCATACAAACGAACCTCACGCCATGTTTTGAAAGGAACCGGAAGTCGGTTAGTCGTTGGTGTTAGTCGTTGGTGTCGATTCTGAGGATTTTGATTGGCCAGCATGGCTTTATTCCTTTCCCTACACTGCCACCCATAGGTTTGGCATAGTTATTATGGCGCTCGACAGCGTATTTATGCGGGTTGATGTAAATGACAAGTTTTTTGAAAACAATGTTGTGTGCACGATGTTATTATTGAAAACGGAGGGGGGAAAATATTAGTTTCTCTAAATACCCGGCTATGTGTAAATGTGGCCTTATTGAGTAACCCCTAGGCAACAAGAAACAGTAAAGAAAAAACTTTATCCAACAAAACCAGGATCACCAAGTTACAATCCTTAAAGTATTTTGTTACAAACTTCATTTGATTTTTTCCAATCCTGCAAAATACAAATGACAAAATACACTAAAGTGATTAAATATGTATTTCAAATACATAAATTTCAATAGAGTACCGAAGTGTGACATTCCGTTTCCATGACGGCAGTGTCACTGGATCTAAACAAACTTTCGAAGTAGCTTCAAAACCATTGAATGTAGACATGACGTGGCATCATTTCTAGCTAAAAAATTGTTTTAAATGTAGGCTATAGCCATTTAAATGTGTTTGCTAGTGAGCAGCTTAGCCACATAACACGGATTCCCTGGCAGGTGTAATAGAAAGAAACAAAATTCCAGTGGATATTTCACGTCTTATCAAAGACTAACGGCTGTTAAGAGTGACGTTTAGTGACGCTGTTAAGACTGTGAAGTTAAATGCAAGTCTCTTTTACGGAAGAAACCCATACTAAAACAAAACTCTGTAATCACGAATTTGATCGTGTTGGTACGAATATGTAGCCTGGGTGCCATTCCGAACTTAGTCCCGCCCCACGGGAAGTTCGGTCTGGCATTGCTCCATTGTGGGGCAAGTATGCTCGCCCTAAATCGGGCGGACCAATCAAATCAGGCTTTACGATGATGGACAGGTGAACAACAGCGCCTGGTCTATCACGTCATCTGAGCACGCTGGCTTATGTTTGAAACAAAAACGCTGTGGCTAGAAGGATACATGGCTTTTAAGACCCCATATGGAAAATTCATATTATTTAATGAGTTTGTATCACTGAAAACTTTGGCCAAAGTTGAGATGTGGGAAAACTGGTGGTTTCACTTTCATCAAGGGAAAACAGCACTGTTGCATTGTGACATGTTCCCTCGTTCGTTTGAAATCTCTGATTGACCACCTGTTCGAGGGATTTGCGACAGCCTTTCCCAGCTGTTTAACATGTTTGTAGCATATTACTGTTCAACAGATAGGAGCAGAAGGATGGTTTGTGTGTTTTCTTCCTACACCTCACGGTAAGCTATTTTGTTGCTCTGATTGGTTAGGTCTATCCAATTGAGTGCAGAGGCATTCCCCCCCTGTATCAGTTGAAACACGCCCCATAATTACGTCCCAATGGAGCATTATCAGACTCATATTCTGACTAGAATTTGAGTATGACAACGTCAGGCTAACGAATATGTATGTAGTATGTGATTCCTACAGTGTAAAAAAAATGTAAAAGATTTAAATAGATTAAGAAAGCCACCACTATGGTCACCTCTTTGGATAGATTGATTTTGTCATGGCTACTGTACTCTATTACTGCCCATGTCTGCCCCTGGCTATGATTCTAAATACCGGTAGAAACGGAAAAAGGTAATCATCAAGTCAACATCAACTAAAACATTCAAATTTCTAACAAAGTCGTAAAAATTTACAGCTGAAAATCTTACAAATGTATGTACGTTTGAACTGTATCCAAAGTTACACATGGTGAAAGGTAATCCACCTCAACTAAAACATTCAATTTCAAAAAAAATAGTAAATGTACAGCTGAAAATCTTTTTGCTGTGAACTCTGTATTGATGAGCATGTTTGTATACTGTATGTGTGCATGTGTAGGGCCCTAAGCTTGGTGTCCTAGTGAGAGGGCTAATTTGAGAGGAACTAAAGTAAACAGTACTTTTGTTTTCATAACACACGCTTACAGAAGATGGATGACCAGACTGGGATCTGTTTTTATGTGAAGCCTTAACACAGTTGAAAAAACAGGCAACGTTTCGACCCTGCTGGGTCTTCTTCAGGCAGTTTTCTTTTGTCCTGCACCTGCCAGAAGGTGGGATGTGCACACAATAACTGTTTGCTGAAGCCTTAACACACACACAGACAGACACACACACACACAGAGAGAGAGACAGACAGACACACACAGACAGACACACAAACATACAGACAGACACACACACACACACACACACACACACAGACATACACACACACACACAGAGACATACACACACACACAGACATACATACACACACAGACATACATACACACACACACACATACACATATACACAGACATACACACGCACACATACCGTACACATAGACACACACACACACACACACTGAGAGAACATGCTTAAATACACAAATACACATCAAAATTGCACTGAAGAGCTGACAGCTCTGAAGGGTGTAATGAGAAGCTCCTGTTACAGGAACCACGGAGCCCCAAAGAAACCAAACAACAACAAAAGCCTGGGACAGGAAAGAAGCTCTTCTCATTATGCAGGTACCATGGATAGAGTCTGTCACAGTGAGGGATATCAGTTTTGACAAGCCAATGAACCATCACAGCTCCAGTGTAAGGGTAGAAACTCAGTTATGCCCCTGTTGCCGTGACAACCTGCAAACAACAATCTCAGGCAGTACACGGGATACAGGACAGAAAGTAACGAACCCAGAGATAAATTATGAAATTACGTGAAACTATGTTGCCAAACACACTTCCATCTGTAGTGTGTCTGGCACCTGGTCATTATGTGGACAGCTTGCGGGCTAAATACGGGGATGTAAAGAAAAACACTTTAATAAAAGTGAACACAGGATGACAGGAAGATGTCAGCCTGTTGCAAAGAAAGGAGAACTAACTAGACTTAACAACATGTGACCAATCCCCTGGCTATGATTCTGAATAGAAACGGAAATGCAGAAAATGCACAGTTAAGAGTAACAGAGAGATGCCTGTGGGAAACTGTTGACTGGTTAGGTCCACAGCAGAGAGCGAGGGCCTGGGAATGTGGGTTCCAGATAGCACCGTGCCAAAAAAACTGATAGAGACAGACCGAGGGGGGAATTGGAACAAAACTGAGGGATATTTTAACATCATGAGAGAGTTGCATTATTCTCAGTTCCAGCGCAGACCTTTACAAGAGTTTATACAGTAGGGACACACAAGTGCAGAAACTCCTCGGAGACGGGGAGGAAAAATGGGATTCTGGTAAGAGCCGTGACTGCTCACGCTGGAACCTGCTGACATCCCCCCTGGTTCAAATCTACATTTTTCTCTCATTTCACTCTCGTCTTAGAAGAGTGACCTATGCGGTCGGAGGGCCTAGGGGGATCAACTGACTGTGAGCAATGCCAGTAAAAAGGGGATTTTTATTTATTATGTTTTTTCTCTGTCTTAAAAATCTCAACAAAGACTGGTTAAGCCAGCGTTATTTTCAGGTTTAGCCAGAGGACTATCACAAGACGAGTCAGCACTAGCAACAGCCAAAACAGTTACTGTAACTAGGAGACAATTAGATCATGTCATTCCAGACAGCATTTCACTTTCAAGTGTCTAAGCACTTGAGTTAATAGAAGGGAAAAAATGGAGGAGTTTGGGGGGGTGCTTTATTTTGATCGCATACTTTTGCTAATGACAGTTACCTCACTTGTTAGCATACGGTCACAAGGCTTAGCTTTTGTGGTGCTTACTGTGTGTAATGTGGACGAGGCACAGAGAGGGCTTTGTCATCCAAACTGCTGCAGAGGGCCTGTAAAGCTGTGTAAAATTTGCAGAGGAATGTGTGTGTGTGTGTGTGTGTGTGCAGCTGATGATCAACTTCATGAATAAACAAGTTCGATCCACATTCATAGAGACGGCTTTGTCAGTTTTAAAAAAGGAAGGCTTGTGGAAGGCTTATTAACTGTTCCCATTTCCCTTGGTGCACTCTAGGTCTTCGTTTTTCTCTGTTGTTAACACTCAGCTGTTGTGCATTTGTGTCTTTAAATGTGGCACTTACCTGCAAAAACTTTGAAGCTCTGACAAGAACAAGGCTGTTTAAAGCTCTGGAACAAGCCACAGCTCTGCACTGGGTATTTTTAGGACAAGCTGGAGAAATGTGTCAGCATGCACAGATGTTTGTCATGTTCGCAGTCTTGGGGACATTTGGGAAATAAACATGGCAGTCCATGCTTGTAGACAAGACCTTGTTTTGCCCTTTGAGCTGATGTGTGTGTATGTTTGTATGTGTTCATGGAGGGTCTGTTATATGCATGTGTGTTTGTGCGTTGCTAAAACAAGGAAATGAAAAATATAACTGGAGACAAACTTATTCAACAATGATCTCAGTCAGACTGATGCTTTCAAGCTCTCCAAAAGAGCGAGTTGATAACTGTTGTGCTGACATCGACTGAACACAGTGTTGTGACAGGCGATGCAACCACTGATGAGGGAAGCCAGCGAAGGGCAACAGGGGGGACAGAGGGACATATGGAGATCAGTGTTGAGAGATCTCTGCTTCTCAAGAGCGTTGGCCATTCAGAGAGCGTTTGAACCAACTGTAAATCCTCCACAACATTCCAGAACAATGCTCTCACACGTCAAGCGCTCCCCATCCACCATCAGCTTGCCTGGAGAGGAACCAAATCTCATCACTCAGAAGGAAGCAAGTGCCCACGAGCAGGCCTACGTCTGTTTGCCCAAATTAGTCTGACACACGACTGCAATGGCCGAGGACGTAATCGCAAACAGACTCAGCGTCTGCGGACCCTTAAAGCTCCCGGACGTAAATTCACCATGGCAACTTTGGCCGTCCTTGCTGGTCCAATCAGGGCTGGATGGCACGAAAGAAATGCGCCTCTCTCTCTCTCTCTCTCTCTCTCTCTCTTTCTTCCCCCCTCCTGGGGAAGAGTTTGACATATTAAAGCTACAACGACTCCATAAAAATTGCGGATAAATGTTAGAAACGGTTGAAAAAAAAAGAGCAAGCCCTGGGGAGTTGCTGTAAAATTGCCTTATTTGGCTGACAACATCAATTCCTGGCCTAAACGTTTACAAGGCTGTGAAACACGTGCAAGAGGATCAGTGTGTGCACAGCAGACACGGGATGGAGTAGAAAATGCCAGTGTGTGGCTCACAGTGGTGATTTACATCGCATCAGTAACCTTCCTCTCCTGACCGCTCCCGCTTCAGGAGCAAGGAACAGGCGAGGGTTGAGGACATTGGAACTGACGAGTTGCTGTATCCACACCAATATCTCAGTGGAGTCTTTTAAAGCGAATTCTCAAGTGAACAGCGCTGTCAAGTCAGGAACTCGTCAAGCTCACACAAATTGAGAACTGAAGTTGAAATGCATGCAGAGAGAGAGAGAGAGTCTGAAAATGTGATACAGTAAGAAGTAAGAAGAAAATATTTCCGTCACCTGAAGAGCGATAGCCTCAGGCTAAATTTGGCTGTTGGGATGCAGGGCGCAGCATAATGAAAGATCAATCTCCAGCAATAAGTTTATTTTTCCCTTTCAACATGTTAGATAATAAGGCATCGTTGTGAATGATTTAAGAGATTTTTTCTTTGGCAAGATAAGCTTTAAAGCCATTTTTATAATGGTGCTTTGAAATCAGAATCAAAAACGCGAAGTTGAGCCTTAAGTATTTCTGACTGTGGTGTTTCATCTGTGCAGGTGCATTTGTGGTATTCCAAAAACAGCTAAGTACATGGCAGTATTGGTCTATAAATTAGAAGCAGTAAAGAAAATAAAAGCAAGCAAAATGTAACTGATCTTCTGCAGATCTGTGTGATAGTCTGTGTTCTGCCTGGCCAAAAGCCAAAACAAACCCCTATACCAACACTGAAGCGATATACTTCTTCTGTAATTCATTTTTTTCGGGTTCGGAGACACTTTGGGCCCCTTTGCGTATTGCACATACATGTTCCGCACCATCCATTCCACTCGTCCCCTTCCCCACGTGTCCCAGCGGTTGTTTTATGGCCAAAAAAGACCGCCGACAAAATGTCTCCCAACACCTGGGCAATAAATCACCGGTATTATCAGCCTATTACATAAGAGAGTGTCGATAACCCGAGAGGCCTGGAGGAGGAGAGAGAGAGAGAGAGAGAGAGAGATTGGAGGGGGGCATCTCTTGGGTAAGAGGTGTGTGGGGAGGGCATCCCACTGGAGCGCAAAACACCCAGGGGAACACAGAAAGGAGGTGTGTGTGTGTGGGGGGGGGGGGGGGCGACAATCACCAGCCATTTTAGCCCGGCCAGTCAAGGAAGCATCCGAAGGGGCGGATGACGTCTTCTCATCCGGCCCGTGGGTGCAGACGCTAGGGCTCCAGTAAATGGAGATGGCCTGCGAGGTAAGCGTGCGTGGGTGGGTGTGAAAGACTGCCCAGGCTCTGCTGCATCCGCCCCGGTAAACCTCGACAGACAAGGACTCCGGTTTTCACATCTGTTCCGTCCAGAGGCCTGGTGTTCCTGCAACGTCCACTGCTATTGTGAGCGTTGCGTTTGTTGTGGCAGCAGACTGAACTTTTCACTTGCAGAATGTTATCTAAGAGAAATGCTAAGTTGATTCATTGTTTGTCAAAAAAGTAGGTCAGAACTATGTTTAGGCTGCAGTCTTCTATACCCAATTACGGTCGTAGATGTTCTTCTTGGATTAGGGGGAAAGGGGCAGTGTATGGGGAAGGCTATATCGCTCCAACTCTGTTATTCAATCTCTTCGTCAGGACCATGGATTGTATTCAATCTATCCAGAGCAACACATAAAGAATCTGGCAGAGTTTTCGAGAGTAATGGTCCATTTGATAAATTGCAGGGAGAGGGAAGTGGAAGAGTCTATGTCAAGTTGCTTTGGCCCTGGAGGAGATGAACTGAATCATGGGTTTAAGCTCAACTATTTTCCTGGGAGAAGTTTGTGAGACACTGCCACTGCTTCTTATAGGTGCTTGCAATGGGTTTTGGTGAAGTGCAGACAGATACACAGTCACCTTAAGAGATTGGCTTGGTCCAAAATCAGCCTTGTGTGCAAAGACAGACGTTCATGATTATGAGAGGAGAGAAAGAAAGGCGAGAGTCGGAGAGCCATAAGATGATGTTACCTCTCATCATGTCTTTCTACTTCTCTTCTCATTCTCACTTCCTGTCATCGATCCTCTCAATCACTGTCGTCCAGTGATCCTTTGGCTCGAGGGTTAGTGTTCAAATAAAACCCACTAACAACCAGAGAAATGACAGAAATGACAAATGGTGAACAAACACTGCTTAACACATACACTGCAATATGATTCAAACACCTCTTTCATCATGGTTTCTCTTCACCAGATCTTACACTTTGTCTTTCACATATACACATATGCACACTTATGCACACACACACGCACACACACGCACACACACACACACACACACACACACACACACACACACACACACACACAACCGTGGGGGACCGGTGACATCTCAGTACAGAGAGACTGTTGTTCAATCGTCAACAATGTTACAGTTTAACATCACACTTTCTTTTCTTTAGCTGAACATGGGCTATTTGAGAGAAAGAGAGAGAGAGAGAGAGTGCACACACTCTACATTGGTGGCCCAAACAGCACATCAATCAATGTGAACTGGCTTAAAATCAAGCCTAATACTTCCATTTAATAATAATACTATGAAGTAATTGGCCGCATTTTTTGTTCAAGATATGGGCATGATCAGACTACATATTTCCTGTCTGTGAGAGAAAAAAAATGTGTATTTTAGAGAGTTTCATTCTTCAAACACATTGGTATGATAAACTTCTCTGACAGGGGGGCATGATTAAGCGCCACCCAAGGCCGTGCCAAGGAGTTTTATGGGCACAAATATGAGCCTACTTAAACAAAGTAAAACAGCGTAAGAAAATAAATAGGTGTCTGTGCACCAGGATCAACACTGCGCTTGTACTGTAAGTTATATCTCCACGTAAGGCCTCTGGCAACGTGTGCCTACCCCTTCACAACTGAGCACAGACCTGTGCCAAGGGAATGAGCTCATGGAAACATCCATTACATAACTGGAGCTATGGAGATGGATCCTATGAAGCCTGGCCACCACACAGTGAATGTTAACGTAGGTGGATCAATTCGAGTTTGTGACCCATCAAAAGATAACGTCATTTTCTTGCTATGACTTTGCAGATGATCACCTCGATTTGTTGATGTGAAATCAAACTACTATTGCTTACGAAGCTTGGCCCATTACATATGTATCGCATGTTGATTTTCTTAATCAAGATTAATCAATTTCCTAAAAGCAAAAAAAAAAAAAGATTGGCTTTATGTAACAGTAAAAGAGGCTGTACTTCATCAGCGTTGTTTTTCATCTGTTTCGAGGAAATGTTGTGATTTGTGATCCTGAGAGGAAAGTCGTAAAGCTGCAAAAGCAACAGCGCTCTAAATTAGCCTGAATTTAGGGGGCACCAACACAGGTCTAATCCTAGAGGTCAGGACTTTACTTATTTGGCTTTAGAGAAACAGCATAGGAGCAGCTGCAGCGGACCAGACAAAAACCCCTCATGGATGTTCTTATTTCAAAACAACAAGTTTGCTGGCAGATCAATGGCGGATGAGATGAGTTAAGAGTAGGAGTGTGTGGGGAGGTCTGTCTGTCTGTCTGTCTGACAGCGGAACGGTGTGTTCCGACCTTTAACATCTGTCTTAACGAGAGGGCTATATACAACTGCTTCTTATCGCTGTCAGTCCAAAAATTCAGCTTGATACGTGAAGTAAGTTAGTCTCACATCTGTGATGTTTTCCCAGCCAGCATTATGGGCCTGATAGATTGTCTAAGATCACTTAGTGAAACATTTTTTTTTTTTTGTAATCTATCGACAATAGTAAATAAGGGATTCTGTGGACTGTAGTATATTGTATTTTAGACCGTAATGAAGTAAGAGAGAACAAAAGATGGACTAAGAGAGAGAGAGGATGGGGCTAACAGGGAGAGAGGGGGAAGAGAGAGAGAGAGAGAAAGAGAGAGGATGGGGCTAACAGGGAGAGAGGGGGAAGAGAGAGAGGATGGGGCTAACAGGGAGAGAGGGGGAAGAGAGAGAGAGGGGAGAGAGAGAGAGGGAGAGAAAAAGGATGGGGCTAACACGGAGAGAGGGGAAGAGAGAGAGAGACTAACAGAAAGAGGGGGGCTATAAAAGAGAGAGAAACTAGAAGCCCCCTGTCCACTCAGCTGCCTCCTTTGGTACCCCCCCCCCCCCCACCACCACCACCACCACCACCACCACCACCAAACACACACACTTTTATACATCATTTCAATCCATTAGAACCTCTATTAGATCCATGTGCTGAGGCAAATTAAAATGTAAAAACTGTGCAAAATCCCTTTCAAGCCACGAGCACCCCACTCCTTTACCTGATGTAGGATTTGTAGGTAACACAACCTGACAGGCCATTGGCAAACCTGGCCCTGGAGGGCCCAAAGCTCACAGTGCGGCTAGTTAAGCCAACACGGCCCAGAGCACTCGGCAGTATCACGTTCCAAACAAGGTCCCCGCAGCCCTGTTCGGGCCCACCGCAGCCCTGTTCTGGCCCACCGCAAGCCCTGCGTCAGTGTGTTGCACACCTGACCCGCTCGGGGCATGTCATGCACTGACGTATGGAAAGTGTGTGTTCTAGCTTGGACCTTTGGAATGAATAGCAATGTAATTCATTTGCACTGATTCACTCCAGACTGAGTCACCCCCCATTTTGTTTGGGAACACACACACGCACACACACACGCACACACACGTACACACATGCCATGTGGCCGCATGTTCATGGGGAACGTTAATCGCCATGTTATGCTAAATGTCTGCCTACAGTGCAGTAGTAAAGTCAAGTGTGTCATTTTATGTGTTTGGATAAAATATACAGCATGTTAGTTCAGAGAAAGGCTGTGTGAGGAGATGGTTTCTTTTTTCAATTTCTTGTATGTGAAACCGAGATATTATAATGTACTGATGAAAAATTGACACGCAATCTGCTTGTATTTGATTGTTCAACAGCTCCCATGACAATCTAATTAAAATGTTGTTAAGCCTTGAGGGTTTTGTTACAAAGTCTTTGTATTAAATTATAATCTAACAGCCCTTCATTGCCAAGACAAAAGCAATTTATTTTCGGTGACATTCACAGGCAGAGAATTTTTCCTCTGCGAACTTATAGAATATTAGAAAACATTCCAAGCATGAGCGGAGAGGAGCCTGTCCTTCCTGATCCACATTCCTCAGGCGTGACTTGTCGGCCAGTCCCCATGTCCATCTGCTCGCTCCATCGGTGTCCCCAGCGCCCCGACAGGTCTGGAATTCATAAAAGTCACGTGGCAATGGACGATCTTAACACCAGAGAGGGGGGGGGGCCTTCAAAGGGACATTTAGCGTAATGACTAAATCAGTTTCACCTGCAGCCGGGCTGACAGGACGAGAGGAAAGCTGACCTCACTTTTGCGCAGGCCTTTTATATCTCACTGCGGCACAGTAAACATCCCTAACTCACATTACCAGACTCGTGCCTGGACGCAGTGAAAAACAACTGTCGACTGACCCCTCGGTTTGTGCCAGACCCTCAGCAATGCACAGTGTGCTCTGCACAGTGGGCAAAGGTGAAGGGGGCAGCCTAGAGGCGCAAGATAGTTGAAGTGGAAAGAAACATGCAAATTCAAACAAAGGTTAAAAGTTAACTACTGTTCCTGACAGACATGGCAAACACTGTCAGAAGTACACAAAGTAGAGGCACAGAAACAATCTTCTCCTTCCTCAGATATGCAAAGTGGAAGCCAAACAGCAAAGATAAATTCAGAGAACCACACCGTTTCTTTAAAAATAATCCTTCTGTTCGTCCAAGAGACTAATTGATTTAAAGCCTTCATGGTGGCCAGCTGAAACGGCACTCTGTCCTTGGCTAACTCTCAGATGGCCCGAGCGTAAACAATCAAGCAGCCTTTCCTCTCCATGCCTTGACAGGTCATATTCCGGCCTGTCCACAGCATATCTGTAGATTTATGGCATGCCTTGCTGGACAGAGACCAGCTAGCGCTCCCCTTGTCCAACTCAAACATGTTCGGCTGCAACACGTCGTTCACATCGTCGACCGTTCCAACGCAACGCTGGGTACGAGAGGGTTGATTCATGGGCCCAAGCTTTTCCATACTGACCCCAACCACTCACCTCCCTCTCTGATGCAGAGACAAACAAGATGTAAATAAGTATCGGGATGCAACCACATGAAGATAAAGAGGAAAAAATTCTGTGGTGTGACTAGATGAATATGCAATGCCTCTTGAAGCGATATCCAAGATGTTTGTGACCAGTCGCAAATGCTTTCATGGTGCTGTTGCTGTTGTTGCCTCGTTGTTGATGTTGTCGTTGTCTCTCCCCACAGCTCTGTTAGATGTGGGATGTTGTTCACGCTACGGGTTCCCGTTAGGCAGTCCAGACACGTCAAGGAAAGTTCCATGGTCTATCATTATATTGCCATGTGCCTCAGGGATATGAACATAACTGCATAATTCAAAACTGAGTGCTTTCACTGACACATGCTCCTGACATGTAAGAGGTCTAATTCCTCATATACAAAGAGCTTTTTCCCATCTGTGTGTGTGTGTAGAGAGACATGAGTAGACATGAAGTTAGTCAGATCCCACAGTGCATGCTTTCTCTTGCGATCAGTACTGTTGCTTCTGTCAGGCTCCTCTGCAAGCAACTGAAATCCCACAAAAAAAATGAAGAAAAAGGTGTTTCCTTTTCATCTGTGTGACATTGAGCTCTCTGCTCAGGTGCATGCATTCAGAAAAAAAAGCACTGCTGGAGACTTAAGTGACGCCGTCGGAACTGGAGTCACAGGAAAAGCAGTCACTTCACTACCTCCGACACCAATTACCACGATGTCCAAGAACGCTTGAACGATCCCCTCAGCTCTCAATCTCCCCAGCGGAATCCGTGTCAGAGTCAGTATCCCACTGAGGAAGCACTGAGGGCGGGAGACATTCAGGAAACGTTCACAGAACACTTTGACAACATTAAAGGACAGCTGACGCCATCTGATTCATGGCATGTCCAGCAGGTTGCTCACAAACATTATTCGACTAATTAATATTAATCCTCTTTGTGCGTGACTTCAGTGGATTAAGCCGTGCTTGCCCCTCTTATGATAAGGCCACTAATGGAGTCAATACATCTTACATGAAAGGCCTTGGCAACAAATCTCAGAGACAAAAAGACAAAAAAGACAAAATTAAAGGAGAAATTCGAAAATTTCAGATACGTGTTACAGTCAGTCTCCATTTATGTCTATGGTGTACACGTCAAATGACTGAGAAAGCTGGGTTAAAAATACCTAAACAGACAAGACAACCCAACAATGTCAGTTAAGTATCACCTATGCAGGTCTGTTTGAAGTAGGATACAGTCTGGAATCCATATGAAATTGTATAGGATTCAAACAAAAACATTAAATAAAGTGCAAATATAATTCATAGTCCAAATTATCTCGTACTTCATGTCTAAGAACAACACATGACTGTTAGTATGAATATTTGTGGTCCAAGACCGAGGAATGTCGAAACCGTTGGTGTTGACTTAATAAACATCAGTGTTGACTTTGATGTCTCTGCAGACTTATAAAGGGCCAGTTTTTCACCAAACAAGAAATGAACTTAGAGGGAAAGGAGGCAGCTGTGCTTAGAGAGTGAGAATGAGGGAGAGAAGGAGAAAGAGAGAGATGGAGGGAGAGGAAGTGGGAGAGAGGGAAGGAGAGAGAGCTACACCATCTGCTCGTGGCAAGCATAATCAGGAATCCAAAAATTCACAGAAAAGAGAGAAACCCAAAATTCACTTCAGAGAACACTCCTCACACAACAAATCAAGCAGTAATTGTATCCACGCTGCTATAATGATTCTAAGCTAGTCCCTATTTTACGTTTAACTGAGGGTAAAACAACCAACTATACTGAAAGGTGAGACACGGATGACAGAGAAGTTGGTCTAAATACAATGTTTCAATGCCATTTGACTACCACCCAACTACTACTAGAGCCCAGTTTAAATTTTACTTCAGCAAGTCAACAAACCACACCACGTCTCTCTCGCAGAATTAACAGCAAGATAAAGTGGATGTTCAGAACATTCTAGGCATTTGTGGGTGCACACTTAATCAGAATGAAAACAGATGACACAATCCATCAAGCTGCTTCCTTTTTTTCTCTCTCTTTTCTATCTTTTTTTCTCTCTCTTTTCTCTCTTTTTTTCTCTCTCTTTTCTATCTTTTTTTCTCTGCCAGATTAATGAGAAACATAAAACCAACTGGGAGGCGTTGCAGAGCTAGGTCCCTTCAAGTCATTCCTCTCTCTCTCTCTTCTTTTTTCTACTAAGAATTACCTCTACTCTCTGGCATGTGTGTCTTAGTCTTAAGAAGTCTTTTTTACCAATTCCTTTTACAGCAAATATGAGCTGTAAGGTCACCGAGGTCAACAAGCATGACCCACAGGTACAGCACGATTTAGAACCAGATATTTCTGTCAATGTCATTCCTTAAGTGCTCTAAATGTCTCAAACCATTGAAGAGATAGTGATGCTATTTGATATGCACTGGAAGCATTGGAAGTGCTTTGGATGCTTTGATAAAGCGCTATAACTGCAATGTGTTGTTGTTAAAGTGATGCAGCAATTCATCATAAAATTGTAACTACTTGAAAATGTTAATCTACAACCTAATCTTAACAAACCTAAAATCATGTTGATGTTTGACTGTCTCTACTGCAGTCTGGGGAAGCTTTCCTTGTTATGTGAGCATGTAAACAAAGGGACTGAGGAGATGAAAACAGAGTGATAGCTAGCCAGTCACTGTGATTAGGACATTTTTCCTTATCTTGATATCTCTTGTAGCTCTACTTCCTCATGGTGGTGTAAAGTAAAGCAGTCTGTCATGTCATGTCCTTCAGCTGCTACTTTGTTATTTTAGAGTTGTGGGCGTACATTGAAAAGAAAAATCTGTCTCTGCCAAATTGTAGGACCTTAACCTACAAATACTGATGGCCATGATACCATTGTTCTTCAAGACCCCCCTCTGTCCCTTGCTTTGTCTTTTTTCTGCTAATCCAACTCTGTGATGCTGTGGCAGCTCTTCTACCCAATCTACTTACATAAAGCCTCTTCTTTATTCCTCTCTCCATTTCTCCCACAAGTAATATTATATCACGCATACCTTCCTTTATGTGTCATGAAATCATGTACCGCTATATCATGTATAGCACATGTGCTACATTTGTGCTTATATGTCGTATCCACTAAAGTGTGTGATTATCTCTTCTTTCCCTCTGTCCCTTCTGCCAGCATTTTCTATTTCTATCCCTTTACCAAGGTTTCTTCTTTACAGACTCAGTGTGTTCCCATATCTGACGCTTCCCTAAGTCTAGACAGATGTCAATTAGTCAAGAACTCACTCTGCTGTTTGACTGAGGTTTCATTAAATGTACTATTGCAGGAAAACAATGCAGTGTATTTTGAGTCAGATAATGGAGAGTTGATACAGCAAAATCCATGTCTCATTCCACTGCAGTCTTAACACTGATAACACACATTTGGACATTTCTAAGAATTACAGCATCACTTGATTTACTGTATTCAGTGGGAGCCATGAAGATAGATCGTTTATTTCCAGCTCCATCGTCACCTAACTCGTCTTCACTCCAGCACAATGAACCATCCCTCGAGTGAATTGCTCTCCGGAGGATTACAGGTTTCTATGAACAATTTCTGAGCTCTGCTACACAATGTGTTATTTTGTCCTCACAGAGACAGGAGTCATTTCTCACTGCAAAGCTGGACAGGTCTACGGAACATACTGCTGTTGAAGAGGTTGGCTTGGCCTGGTCCTTCAGACAGCTATGAAAATACAGCCGTTTCGACACACTGACCACTAGGCAGTGATGAATGTTCTTGGTGGTGAGGTGGGTTAGAGGGGCACTGCCGTCGAACAAAGAAAGAAAAATAATATGGATCTGGTAATTGGTGCCCTTCAAACCAGTGAAAGAGAGTAATTACTATTTAAACTTAAACTAATAGTGGCCGTGTCCATTTGGATAAGGATCCTGAAAGCGGGTCCAAGAGAATCCCTGAGTTGAAACAAAGCTCTTTAAATCAAACTTACTTACCACGTGCAAACAGGTGCCATTTGTTTTGGTCCAACTTTCCAAGCTAATCACCCCACCCCCACACACAAAATGGGGGCAATTAGTGTCTTGGCCATTATATTTCCTGACATTTCATAAACCCACAGGCGAGCCAGCGATTCGTAAGGCCTGGATACTTGCCCCCTCGACAAACATCAGGGGAACTGGAATGATTTCCTGTTACATTTTCATGAGCTATGATGATGAACATGCTGCCATTCAGATGTTCGCATGGCTCCACATCTGCCCAAAGCATTCCAACGCAGATCGAACATGCATGCAGTCATGGTGTTCTGTTACAGTGCAACTGCATATAAAATAAACCGATCATTACATAACCACGACATGGGCAGCCATCTGACCACTCGAAGGGTATTGATGGAGACATGGCGTGTGCTCAGTGACTCAGAGTACATGAAGCTCCATATGGATCGGAGTTGACGAAAAAAAAACAGCTTTCCCACATTGTGAAATGAAGAATCTCACAATGAATCAATGAATATTTGTCAGATTTGGTGGGGGGAGGAAGAGAAATTGCAATAACAGTCTGGCTGAGCATTGTGCTGCTTGAGCGATTTCACAACAGAGCGAAAAGGAGGCCGATATCCGTGGTGGAGCTGCAGCAGAGGGGAGGACATGGGGCAGGTGCAGTTCATTACAGTCCCACCCTCATCAGGGGGCTTAGGGAATAGGAGTGGGAGAGGGAGTGGGGCGCGGAGCTGTCCATTAGGGTCTCTGATATCCCATTCCAACCATTAACCTTCTCTGTCTTCTTTCCCCCCTCCAGTCTTGCTCCCTCTTTTTTTTTTTCTCTCTCTCCCTGCTCTCTTGCTCCCTCTCTTCCTCTGTCTCCCCCTCTCTCTCTCCTCCCTCTGCACCCCGTCTCCCTCTTTCTCTCGTGCTTGGTTTCGTAGCCTCTCTGACATTTGGCTGGTGGAGTAGGGCGTGGAGAACTCAGCTGCTGTTTGTGTTATATACTGACAGCTATGCGTCTCCTGTGGATTGACCAGACCAGAGACTGGCCCACTTTTATTTTGCTCTGCTCTTTCCATCCTTGTTCGGACACGAGGATGGACGTTCAGGAAGAGCCTTCGTCCCCCCCTTCCCTTCCCTTCCCTCCTCATCTCTTCTCCATACAATCTCTGTCCTGCCGGCGAATCGTCCAACTCGAGAAGTCTGTATTTCCAAACCCTAAAGAACACAATGCAGTGCTTTGCATGCATGCATGCATGAGATGTAGTAAGCCAGTGAAACATGGTAATAGGTGCTTGGCAGCACTCTGACAGGATAATGAGCTGTGCTCCCCCCAACACACACACACACACACACACACACCCCACCCCGGCCCTGCATTACAGCAGGCCCCCGGCACACTGCCCAGGTGACTACAGACTGTTTCCGTCCCAGATGACCTCACCCGAAAAGAGCCACTCTAATCCAGAGTTGGCACAGCAGCTACGCCGGCCACTCCACACCACACCACTCCACACCACTCCACTCCACACCACTCCACACCACACCACTCCACACCACACCACTCCACACCACTCCACACAACACCACTCAACACCACACCACTACACACCGCACTCCACACCACACCACACCACATAACACCACTCCACTACACACCACACAACACCACACAACACCACACCACACCACTCCACACCACTCCACACCACACCACACCACACCACTCCACACCACACCACACAACACCACACCACACCACACAACACCACTCCACACAACACCACACCACACCACACCACACCACCCCACACAACACCACACCACTCCACTACACACCACACCACTCCACTCCACACCACACAACACCACACCACACCACACAACACCACACCACACCACACCACTCCACACAACACCACACCACACCACACCACACCACACCACACAACACAACACCACTCCACTCCACTACACACCACACCACACCACTCCACTCCACACCACACAACACCACTCCACTCCACACCACACAACACCACACCACACCACTCCACACCACACAACACAACACAACACAACACCACACCACACCACACCACACCACTCCACTACACACCACTACACACCACACAACACCACTCCACTCCACACCACACAACACCACACCACTCCACACCACACCACTCCACACCACTCCACACCACACAACTCCACACCACACCACACAACTCCACACCACACCACTCCACACCACACCACACAACACCACTCAACACCACACCACTACACACCACGCTCCACACCACACCACATAACACCACTCCACTACACACCACTTCACACCACACAACACCACACCACTCCACACCACACCACACCACACCACACCACACAACACCACTCAACACCACACCACTACACACCACACTCCACACCACTCCACACCACACCACTCCACTCCACACACCACACCACACCACACCACTCCACTCCACACACCACACCACCCCACACAACACCACACCACTCCACTACACACCACACCACTCCACTCCACACCACACAACACCACACCACACCACACCACACAACACCACTCCACACAACACCACACCACTACACACCACACCACACCACACAACACCACACCACTCCACTCCACTCCACACAACACCATACCACTACACACCACACCACACCACACCACACAACACCACTCCACTACACACCACTCCACACCACACCACACAACACAACACCACACCACACCACACCACACCACTCCACTACACACCACACAACACCACTCCACTCCACACCACACAACACCACATCACACAACACCACACAACACCACACCACACCACTCCACTACACACCACACAACACCACACCACACAACACCACACCACTCCATTCCACATAACACCACACCACACCACTCCACACAACACCACACCACTCCACTCTACTCCACTACACACCACACCACACCACACAACACCACACCACACCACTCCACTACACACCACACCACACAACACCACACCACTCCACACAACACCACACCACT
Organism: Alosa sapidissima; assembly: GCF_018492685.1. NCBI lineage: Eukaryota > Metazoa > Chordata > Actinopteri > Clupeiformes > Clupeidae > Alosa > Alosa sapidissima. The sequence continues at coordinate 32,411,261 of NC_055961.1, read as the reverse complement.
CCACTCCACACAACACCACACCACACCACTCCACACAACACCACACCACTCCACTCCACTCCACTACACACCACACCACACAACACCACACAACACCACACCACACCACTCCACTACACACCACACCACACAACACCACACCACTCCACACAACACCACACCACTCCACTCCACTCCACACCACACCACTCCACTACACACCACACCACACCACACCACACAACACCACTACACTCCACACAACACCACACCACACCACTCCACACAACACCACTCCACTACACACCACACCACTACACACCACACCACTGCACACCACATAACACCACACCACTACACACCACACCACTCCACACCACACCATTACACACCACACCACTCCACACCACTCCACACCACACCATTACACACCACACCACTACACACCACTCCACACCACACCATTACACACCACTCCACTCCACTCCACTACACACCACACCACACCACTCCACTACACACCACACAACACCACACCACACCACTATACACCACATAACACCACTCCACTGCACACCACTCCACACCAGCACCACTACACTCCACACAACACCACTCCACTCCACTACACACCACATCACTCCGCACCACTCCACTACACACAACACCACTACACACCACTCTGCACCACTCCACTCCACTCCAGGCGGCTGCCAAAACAAACGCCCTCCTGTCGTCACTGCAGGATGGCAGGTGCAGGCACCTGTAAGGGAGACAAAGCAAGCTGGTCATCAGGTGGCAAGTACTGTACTGTTGCCTTTCATTCACAAAACAATTCACTGCTAATCCTCAGCATGTCAACTCATGCGTCAGTTCTCTCACTGTACAAACGTCTTTGGTGCCCATCCGAACAGATGTTAGGATCGTAGCAATGCTTTGATCACAAACAGTTTCCAATGCTTCCAAAATGAGTTTCCACTTTTCGAAAACGTTGGCGTGATAGTAAAGAATGGAATCATGGAATCGACAGTGACATGAACAGAGACACATTGTACTGCAGCCGGCTGCCCGGTATGGTTCAAAGGAGACCTTCCTCTGTCTCAGAAATCCCTGCAAATACAGCAACGTGTCCCTTTCCTATGACATCACTGCTTTGGTTCGATTAGCTAAAGCTAGAGTGACGGCTTTATTCCTGGACCGGGAATAGTCCAGCATCATAACAGCACTTACCGGTTGCATGACAACATCCCCATGGAAAATATTTAGCTAATCCCTTGTATGAATTGGTAATAAACCGAGTGTAAAGAGAGGGGAATCCCGTTTTTTTCTCATCACGTCATGTGTTTTGGAGACACAGTGAGAGGCGGGTGGGGGTGAGGGGAGAGAGAGTTAGACAAAGAGATGATGAGAAAGTAATCGTCTGAGAAAGGGTGAGAAAATCCTGCGCCTCCCTTTTCGAAGCTGTCCAGCACCCTCACTGGAACAATAGAGTAGCTCATCGATTGTCTCCAAGTGCCCTGCCTTCTCTTTCACTCGCAGGATTCGCTTAAAAAAATCCAACCTAAACACGCCATAAATTGGATCCCAGGAATGTTTTGTGTGGCTTGCTTCCTTTCCCATGATATCATGGACTGTGAACCAGCCCCCCCTCCTTCCCTCTCCAGCCCTGCCCACCTCCCCCTCTCTAACCCTGTGCCATGGGAGAGGGGAAAACTGAACAGAAACATAGGCCTCGCTGACGGTGGCCCACACGTTTCACAAAAACAGAGAGAGAGAGAGAACTTAAAGCTCTCTCTCTTCGTTTTTTTCCATCCACACCCAGCAGTTTTGATAGAAAAGGGAAAAGTGTAAAATTAGAATGTCACACTGTTACAACACGTCCTACTGGGATAAAGTCTGTAAAAAAACCTCCAGCAGCTGAGTTTGGCACAACGTCCGGGTCATGGAAAAAATTATCGGCGATGAAGACAATATCAAAACATGCATGAAGCATATTCACAGTACTGTCCTTGTCTGTCTGTTTCCATGATCCTATGCTGTGATAGGGTTGACTTAATGGTCATTTGCAGACTTTCTCAGCATAATCAGCAACAGATGTCTTTGTGAAGATATCATGACCGCTTCCATATTTCATAAACTGTTCAATACTTCATAAGTTCAATACTAATTTGTTGACAAAATAGCAACTCTTTCAAGAAACCAACCCTTTGACATTGGTAGTATTTCATTTCAGAATTGCCACATGCTCTCAAAAGCAGGACACACTAAGGAAGAGGCACTACTGCCCTGTTGTTAAGGGATCAACTCTTTCCTGTCTCTTCTGCACTTGTGTACACTAAAGGAATGCACATATACGCCAACATCTGTAATTACCAATGACTGGCAGGAGTGACATTTTTACCACGGCAAGTAGCCATTAGGTGGTTTTAAGCCAGCCCACCACATAAGGGGCACACGCTGGAGACATAACCAAACTTTGACCCAGCCCAAACCAACCAACTAATCATATGCCTCTGACCTGCATTCAAACACACTCATCTATATAAATACTCGCAAAATGCCACTTGCACGGGGATGGGAGTGCACAGTCAATCTTGTAGCCTCTGGTGGCATGCACTTACTGATGCAGTAACCATCTATTTTCATCCACTAAGAGCTTCCGTAGTTACCCGCTCGGCAGCCATTATGTGTGTTGTTTGTGTGCCATTGGCTTTTTTCTAATAATTCATTCGGAGTGGATATAATCCGTTGAAGCTGAACTGTCTTGTTTTTTGTGTACAGTCTCTCTCTCTCTCTCTCTCTCTCTCTCTCTCTCTCTCTTTCTGTGAAGTCTAGCACATCATTTTGTCAGATGTGTGTCCAGTAGTGCTGCTAAGCTAAGCTAAGCTGTGATTCATCCCCAGCAGGTGGCTGGTCGTGGCGCTAATGCTTGTTTTGTTCCAACTCGATCCTCGTTTGCTTCTGGCCACAGGCTCGTTAGAGCTCCCTTCGGTTATGGGCAGCTGCATCCTGGCCTAGCTGTCCACCACAAGGCAGGAAAGAGAGGAGGACGCAGCCGGGGCGGCCCAACGAGGCTCGGTCTGATGTTGCAGTCTGGGCCACTGGACTTGGAGATAACCAACCCAATAAATACAAGCCATATGGGTCAAATGAATGGTTTCCATACGCGCTCCGTGCTCAAGAGCCCAGCCAAAGCAGACCTGACAGACTTTCTGCCTAAAATGAATGACCAGTTCCATCAGGCAAGATGTGTAGCACATTTCTGACCCAATTGTGGTGTATACCTTAGTGAGAAAGGCCAAATAAACAGGCATCCATCCTTTTTCAAAACCAAATTGCTGCCTTTCCTATTATTTCCAAGCCCAAGAGTTCAACAGAATGACTAAAACAACAGAACACTTCGCCCAAGAAATGAAACTAAACAACTCTGAGCTGCGTAGGAGTGGAGGTCATATAACTCTTCAACAGACGTTGGAAAAACAAATTATTGGCCGAGAGATTAGGGAGTGCACTGGTTAATGACACAGCAAGCAAGTTCGCGCGTGAAGCTCAGTTATCGAACTGGGTTGAATGGTCAGAGGAAACGCTAAATCTTGGCCTGCGTTTGGGCCTTGGGGGAAACGAGTGAACTGTCTGAACTGCCCACAAACACATTTGTGTTATGTGTCACATCTAATCTTCATGTGTCTCATCCCAATCATAAAGATGGGCGGACGTGCTATGCCAGAGCCTCACGGTCCACTCAGTGGTGACTCGCTAAACCCACGGAAGACGTGAACCAGAACGAGCCTCCCACACTCTCTCTCTCTCTCTCTCTCTCTCTCTCCAACCCTCTCTCTGATACGTTTATTGTGATTGCACTGTTCACATGAATTTTTGCAGAACTCCTCAGGACCTGGCCAACCTCCAGCGGCTTCATCCACCAAGTATGAGGGAGCGGGAGGTGGAGGTGTAGGAGGAGGAGGCAGGGTGGGGGTGTGGATGAGCCAGAAAAGGGGCCCTAGACTGACCGTGGAGCGCGGCGACGGGGTCTAGTGAAACGCAGGGCCCTGGCTGACAGGCCCAGCCAGCTGCACATCACACGAGGGCCCGGGGAGAAGCTGGGGCCACAGCTGCGGCATAGTCAGTCACCCGAGATCAACCTCCAACACGCACACGCACACACACACACGCACACTTACGTGTACAGAGAGGGGATTTCCATGGACAGCGAGCGAGCCATCGCATGCAGGGGCCGGGGGAAAAAATGCCACCGTGTGAAAATGTGTGACAACACACGCCCACGGCCGCACTTACCAAAGTCACTGATGCATGTGATCAGATGTGCCCACGCACTTCACAATAATGGGCACAAGTGTGCACATGCATATGCGCGCACACACACACACACACGCGCGCGCATACATAAGGCCCACACTGCAGGTCACACACGCCCATGAGCGCATGCACAAACAAACTCATTTGTGGTACCGAAGCAGAACAAAACAGAGACAAGGACAGTTATGTGTATGCATGCTCAGTGAAGTGAACCCTCAACTATGCATGCCTTCATGTCCACAACTTGACAGCAACAACAAGCCCGTCAGCTCCAAGCACACAGGACCAAGAGGACGACAGCTGAGAAGGAGGATTCCACAGAGCAACTCTGCCAAGCATTAGGATCCACACCGGAGAAACAGCTGGACAGTCTGGGCGCAGCATCACACCAGCACTACGGAGACCACTTAAACAGAGAGACAAACACTCAGAAGACTTGAAAGCACTGCGATCTCACGCAAAGAAACAGAGATCCCCATCCATCCATTTCAGTCTTCCATTCATCCTTTATTCATTCCACCAGGATGCAATGCTGCTCGACATTCATGTTAATGCGCTCACAAGTCTGCACAGAGCTTTGTTTGTCTCAGAACTTTTAGAAACTTCTAGACTATTATAATAGACACAGAAGTCAGCTATACAAACCACTGTGTATACTTGTCCAAAGTCTGGCCCGCTGCTTGTTTGGAGTGATCTTCTGATTCACTGCAGACACACACTGCAATCTGCAGTCCATGCCTGTTGAAACGGATGAGCTTTGGTACAAAGTAACACAACAAACTGTTTATGAACAGCTTGCAGAGTGACGCTCTGCTTACCGACAGCTTGCAGAGTGATGCTTCATCCCTGCACTCCCAACAACAAATGGACAAAAAAAAAAAAGTTTTTCAGCTCAAGCCATTCATCTGATGCCTCAGCGCTGAACACAAACGATGTGTGCAGGAGGCCATTAGATACAGCCGCCAGATGCATCTGGTTCATGTTAGCGGGGTCCCGTCTTGGGCTGTGGACGTGAGGGAGAGTGGGGCCCTAGAGGTCCACTGGAGACAGCCCCCCCCCCCAGCTCTCCACCCCCCTTTGTCCCCCTCCTCTCTGCCCTAATTTCAACTGCTTACATTGGAGTTAAAAAAAGTGTTTGTTCTGTCCAGGATGTCTGGGAAACCAAGGACACATATTTTAATTACAAAATGCCTTTATCCAATTATATTACTCTCTCTCTCTCTCGTTCTCTCATTCACTCTCTTTCTCTTTTTCCTCATCCATTGCTCGTTTTGGCCTGGGTTATGGTGTGAAAACAGCTGTGATGGATGTATCCTGTATAATATCATACATAATGTTGGACAGAGAAAGCTGATATGGATAGCATCTGGACAGGATCCAGTCAGGCTTGTAATTGGAAGTTGTATAGCTGCGATCGGACTTCGTCCAGCTAGAGTCCAGCTAGAGAGCTCCATTTATAAATCCAGCCATGTCATCCCAAACAATTGGTCCCTGGCTGTTCATGAAAGACTGTGCTTTTACGATGTGTGTTATATATATCTATAGTATGCATTTGAGGAAATACAATGTGCTGCCAAATAAAAATTTCAAAAGGAACTTCCTAATCCTGAAAACCCAAGAGGAACCGATGCAACACCTTGATATACTGATCTAATCGTGATGCACCTCAAGGGACCATGATGAAACACACACACACAAACCTTCTCCGCACTTCAGGTGTTGCATCATCTCAGCCGGTAGTCTCGGCCAGCATGTTCAGAGACATCACACGAGGAGGACTCCACCTGCTTTCTGTGTAGTTCAGTGTGTGTGCTGCAGAGACAAAATGGAGGACCATCATCTGTTTCCAAGATGTTCGGCCTATGTGTGTGTTTGTGTGTGTGTGTGCATGTGTGTGTGTGTGTGCGTGCATGTGCGTGTGTGCATGTGTGTGTGTGTGTGCGTGCATGTGCGTGTGTGCATGTGTGTGTGTGTGCGTGCATGCGTGCGTGTGTGCATGTGCGGGTGTGCATGTGTGTGTGTGTGCGTGCATGCGTGCGTGTGTGCATGTGTGTGTGTGTGTGCGTGCATGTGCGTGTGTGCATATGTGTGTGTGTGCATGTGTGTGTGTGTGCGTGCATACGTGTGTGTGTATGTGTGTATGTGTGCGTGTGTGCATGTGCATGTGCGTGTGTTCATGTGCATGTGCGTGTGTGTGTGTGCGTGCATACGTGTGTGTGTGCATGTGTGTGTGTGTGTGTGCGTGCATGGTGGGGGTCAAAGGCTGTGAGGAGGAGCGAGAGGCAGCCTGCCAGACTCGCCGCCTTGTGCGTGCCCAGATCCGGCCTTGCACTCGCTCGTGACCTCCTGGTGCTGCGGTCCTTCAACCTCTGACCTCCCACAGCGAGATGCACATGATTGGATTCTTATTAGTGGGATTGCTAACAAGGCTATTCCACATGCTTGCGCATTCAGCTTTGCACTCTCTTTTGATCCTTTAAAAAGATCAGGTTCATTTCATTCATCAAAATTCCTTCCAGACTAAAATGTTTCCTCGCAGGTTAGTCTGTGAGGACATGACCAAGGTATGCTGCAGATATCCGTTTACAGACGAACATGCTCGCTAGCAGCCACCTCTCAGCTCCAATCAACTGATAGAAATCAGCAGAACAACAGAAACGCTGCTCCAGCATTGAATCACAGATAGACGACATCGAAATTCTTGGCCATCGGAACGCCCTTCACTGATATGATGTATCACAGATCACATCCATGCTGAACTAAATGGGTCAGCTCTCCTCTCCCGCAGATGGAGCTTTTGTGCAGCTTTAATATTAAAGGCACATTTCCCCTAAATCGTCTCCTATGATGCTGGTGAGTGTATCTTACTGACAGCTTCTTGGGCCGAGGCACAGATGGAGATGAAACATTACATTCTGATTAAAGATAAGCAGAGGAGGCAACAGACCGGGGGGTTGCGGCCAAACGGACTGCCTTGGGAAGTCTGCGGAGTTGGACAGTGTTACATTCACATGCAATGCAGGTAAAACAAAAAAAAAAAGCTGAGGAGAAAAAAAGAAAAAAGACATGTCATGTCTTGTCTCCTCTTCGGCTCTCTTTCTTCTCAGTCCGTTCCCTTTCTTTTCTCTCTATCTCTCTCTCTCTTATCTCTCAGTCCGTTCCCTTTCTTTTCTCTCTATCTCTCTCTCTCTTATCTCTCAGTCCGTTCCCTTTCTTTTCTCTCTATCTCTCTCTCTCTTATCTCTCAGTCCGTTCCCTTTCTTCTCTCACGATCTCATCTCTCATCTTCCTCTTGGTTCTTCTCTGTCTCTCCATCTCACTGCCCCTCTCTCCAACACCCCACTCGTTGTAATAAACTCTCCCCTTGTGTCTCTGTCCATAGCTGTCCAGTAGCCATAGTGCCTGGTGTCCCGTTGTCCCAATGACTCAGCTCCCTGAAAAGGGTGTCAGATGAGCTGGACACCCACCCACTGCATCCTCTTCAATGGAAAAGACAGCTTCAGCTCCCCACCGCTCCACTCACTCCAGACATGACGCACGCACGGGGGTCAAACGAGAGGAACGGGGGACAAAAAAGAAAACAAAAAAGAGGGGGAGAAAAAGGGAATGGCTGGAGCCAGTGATGTAAAAAGCATGCCGAAAACACAGCACACATCTTACCAGACGTTTCCCGAGCATGACTGAACTACTGTCTGGCCTATAACCTTTGTCAGTGTTAAGAAGACGCCCTTCAACAGAAGAACATGTTTTTTTCTGCCTTACGCCAACATTCATTTCTCTGAATGATTTTAATCATGAGGGAAAAAAACACTGTTCAGTATGCGCTTGTGTCATCCACATTTTGGCTTCAAAGGGTGTCTTCCAACTCCCTTAGTAACGTTGGCAATGTCCACGTCGATCCTTCAGCATGTCAGCACTACGGCTAACATCCATGCAGGCCCTGTCAGAGCGGACTAGAGGTAAGGGCCTGGTCAGCCTTTGTAATGGAAACCCTGGGAAAGATGCTGGCATGCAGGGAGAAAGAGCAATGGAGAATGACCAATCATCCATGTCGTAATACCAACATGGCCCTCATCCTTAGATCATCCCTAATTTGACTCTGACTGGAGCCATACAGAAGGGATCTCCTTATAAAAGGACACTTAATTTCATAGCACAAATATGGGGTGGAATGATAGCACTGCAAATGAAAAATTAAGGAGCTGTTGACTTCGAGGGACTATGAGGTATATTAAAATTTGTACAAGGATTGAAAAGAATAACTTGCCTTAAATAAGGGCTTGGACATGTCAATGAATAGTAACTGATTACAGGCCAAGAGAAACTTTGTAAAATGAGAGACAAACGAAACCCAAGAGGTGGCTTAATGGTCAGTATGTTTACTGTAAATGAGACAGATAGACAGAGAAGATAAATACCATAAAGATATACCTGAAATGAGACGGAGAAGAGAAATACCATTAAGATATACCTGAAATGAGACGGAGGAGAGAATTACCATAAAGATATACCTGAAATTATTGTTGTCTTCATGTAACATTATTCAGATACTTCAGGATGTCTTCCTCTCACTGCAAGTGTTGTCCAGGAACTGCTTCATACACACACACACACACACATTTGACCACAAAATCAATTCTTACAGTGAGCTGGCATTGGTTTACAATTCGTCAGATTGTGAAATCCCCATGTCAGCTGAAATGTAAGTGATATCACCACAGACCACAAACTCGCTCCGGAACAACTCCTTCATCCCGAGGTGATCCAACATTCCTGATTTCCAATGCGCCTGGCTTTCCCACCATTCCGTCAACTCTGGAGTGTGAGCACACACAAAAACATGTCGGGGGAAGATAACTATGTTTTTCGCAGGAGTCGTGAAAGAGTCTGTTTCTAACAACATGCAGTTTGTGCACGTCCATTTTTGTCCCTCATCGAGAGTTTTGGCCAAAATAAAACATTCTCAGACCACATCGACCAGTTGTGTTGCTAATCAGTCCTGTCTTCTGTAAGACCCCACCCTTTGGCTCCAGTTGTGAGAAACAGCTCAGTTTATATCAGAGGCAAGAGAGGGCCCAGTTTTTCACAAATCTATTTTCTACAAGTTGCCAACACATGGAGGTCGTTCTCTCCATACAAATGCTCATGCAATAGCATAGCAGAGCAATGCATCCACAATTATGCGACTAAACATTCACACTGCCTGGCAGGCTTAACCGTACATGCCTGAATGCAGTAATCTACACTGAGAATTGGATTTGGGCGTGTACAACTCATTTGGGAGACTCTGTAATGGACAATTATGCACTCAGCCCGCTTTCTTGAGGAAATGTAATTTTGGACGTGGCTTAATTCGCGGGTCTCTCTCAGCGAGACATTTATGGCTCCATCCTTCAGCCTTCCTAAGCGAGGTGAGGTCAGCCACATAACAGGACATTCTCAAAATGCACACAAGTCGATGTCAGACAGAGTCAAAGCACTCCTTGGAGAAATGACTTACAGTAATGATAAGCCCTGCACAGAGGAACTAGTGCTCAGCGTCAATAACCAGGAGCAACAAGCACTCATTTGCCTCTTTGCTTGAATTGCAAGCAAAACATACTGACAAGTATAGACATAAAGTATGTAATTGTTTACAGTATACTGTACATTAATGCTATAGATATGGCTGGATAGATGGACAGACAGATGGACAGACAGGCAGACAGACAGATAGATAGATAGATAGATAGATAGATAGATAGATAGATAGATAGATAGATAGATAAAAAGATAGATAGATGGTCATGCAAGAGATTACAGTACACAGAAAATACGCCTCAACATTGTTCAGAGATTTCTTCAGCTAAACAATACAGAGATACTGGAATTTATGCACCCGCTAGGCTATGAATTATGGACACGATATCCATTCTGCCATACACCTCACCATAGTTTACACAAAGTCTCTATAAACAAAGTGCCAAAGTTAGGTAGGGAAAGCTGATCATACATGACCAATGTACACATATATCATAAATGGCCTGTAGGCTTTCGTATACTGTATATGTATTCCTAAACGGAATATTTATTCTGCCAGATATTTCTGCTTTTTACATGCTTTACATGCTTTTGTGTTTGCTGTAATGCTGTTAAGCACCTTGTGTTGCAAGTTTGCATGAAATGAGCTATATAAATAAAGTTCTATTTATTATGATAGAGTGGGTGTTTCTGCACATCTATGGAGATACATATCTTTATGAATATAATAGTGATGATTGTAATCATAGTGATTATATATTTTATCCTGTATGGCAATATGACCCACTGCATAATATACAAACAGGTGACTGGTGGCCAAGATTTAGACTCATACTGCCACCTCCTGTTCGACGCAATCTCTCTCACAGAGTGGACAGTTTTTGAAGAATGAGCTAGCAGCACCCCCTTGGTGCCGAGAGGCTACATTGCAGCGCTGTGACATATTTCATCATCCTGCAACTGTAACCGAGAGGGCTGGCAACAATAAATCCTTCATCTGCACAGCATAAGGTGAATGACATGTTCCCTCTCAAAGAGATTTCCTAAGACACTCTGTCTACACATGCCAAGGGCCCGGCGGCTGCAAGGAATAAGGCCCTGAGCACGACGTGTCTTTCACCACTACACATATTTCTGGTGGTGTGATGCATTCGCATAGCCCATGACTAATCTCACAAACTATGACAAGCGGATGCTTTTCAAGTGCTAAACGTGTGATTTTATGAGCAAAAGGTCTCCAGGTAACAGGTGGGTAACAGCACACCTGGAAGTGCTGTGACAGAGTCCAAGGAAAGAGAGAGAAAGAGATAGAGAGAGAGAGAGCGCTTCAAGTAGTGAGTGTCGTACCCCCACTGTGCCTCTAACACAGCATGTGCAGGGGCGGACCATCAATCACCCTGACCCCCCACAATGAGAAGAGCTGCACTGGCCAGACATGGAATTTTCAAGGCGAGGTTCGGACTGTCAGTCCAAATCCGTTCTTTGGCATGTCCGGTCTGAATCTGATCTTCCCGATGGACTGACTGTCCTCATTATATATTTTAAGTGATCAGATCTGATCTCTGTGTCCGGGTGCCAATCTCATGTTCGGGTCTTGATCTACCTTGGTTGCTATAGTAATGGTAGTGCACCTGGAAGTAATGCAGACATTAAACTTGTAGGGCACTCGGAGAGAACGGTCAGACCTCCAAAAGCCAAGGCCAAGTGCCATATCTTACAACATCAGTCAAACTGCCCCATGAGTCGGACACACTCCAAAATTTGATGCATTCTTCCTTGGTCCATGCTGCACCTCTCCATGAAGTTTCATGAAAAGCGCTCCAGTAGTTTTTGCATAATCCTTCTCCACACAGACAGACAAGCTGTACCGAAAACGTAACCTCCGTGGTAGAGGTAATAAAACCAACATGAAGGGAAATGAACTAATTGACCCCAATGTCATTGTGCAGCTGCAGTGTAGGATTCATGCAAGTCTTAATTAGACAGCTTCAGAGACTGAGGAGATGGCTTCCCTGCACAACTCCCTCTGCCACCAAAATAGCAAGTTGTGTGATGCAGGCCTACACATGAATATTTCTACTGAATCCAAAATTTGATATAGACAAACACTTTGAATTCGAAGCAGTCACATAAATGGATTTCCACACAGAAATACAAATACAAATATGAATGGAATGTGAGTTTTTGGCTATTTAGACTTGCTTCCAATATGCACATACATTGGATTTTTGACTAACATTCTGAACATAACAGCAATGGTTGTGTTCATACAACAGAAATAGTTGAAAAGTAGAATGTTTTGGTTTAAACTGTACTGCATTTATGTAATACTCACTGAGACACTGTGGGGAAATGTCTGATGTTTAGTGCACAACATATCCTCAAATGGGAAATACAGAAACTGTTGAGGAGAACATCCGATGATCTAACTCACTGCTTGTGCCTAACAAATCAGCACCCGCTGACCATCCAGTGTTGTCCAGATTTGGACAAAACAAACCGGCACGGCATTAGATTGTAAATTTTGTCTGACCCCTGGGCGACCTACAACTTCCTGAAAACATCTGCACGTGACTGGGGCCTTGATGTGGAATGTTTGGGAGGGAAAATCCAGGCCAGGCATGGAGAAAGTGTGCAACACTGGGAACACAACCGGAGGGAAAATCAATTGCCTTGTCTCTTTTCTTTTTTTTAATTTCATTTTGTCAAATGTGGACGTGTGCTTGTGGGTAACATGACCACAGCACTGGAAAGGTGAGAGGTTGAGACCTGCAACAGGAGAATGTGCAATGCCTGGGAGCTGTCCATTTCGACAGCCAGACGGAATGCAGGGTAAAAAGCATGAGTTTGCCTCATGAGAGCCCGTACGTTACTGCATCACGTTATTGTTAAGTGTTACGCAAGCCAAGGGAAGGAGGCAAGCAAGAACAAGACAAAAAAGAGAGAAAAGAAAACAATGAGAACAATAAATGAAATTAACTCAGCATTTTAACTCCCCATCTTTGGAACCAAGAGTATGTCAAAATGGGATTCAAAAGGGAGTATGTGTGTGTGTGTGTGTGTGTGTGTGTGGGGAGGGGGGGGGGGGGAGGGGGTTAAAAGCATGCCACTTACGTAACCTGACTGATGAGGGACATGGCTTTTCCATGCACTGGCCAGCGACCACGCAAGGGAAGACTGGGACTTGGACAGGCTCGCGATAAGTCATCTCACCAACACGGCCGTTAATCTTGTGTGGCCTGTTAAAACAGTAACAAGTTATCCAAATATCTGACACCTGGGAAAGCAGCCAGATGTAGAGCTGTCACTGAGGCCTGCCGTCACACATGGCGAGCCACCCAGGGAATGCTTGGGGAGGGATGGGGGGTTGGGGGGGTGAGAGGAGAGGATTTGCAATTAAGAGTTCTTCTGGAAACAAACAAGTTTTCAAAAGTGTGCCGATCCCTCTCTTCTCCTTACTGTTATCCCTTCAGGAGCAACCATCTCACACATACTATAGCGGCTAAGCGACATTAATCAGTGGTTTAAAATGTCAGAGGCTAACACAAGTTGACCCTTTCCTGTCACAACCCACCCCTTTCTCTCCCACTCTGAGTTTGTGTCCTTCAGACACTTGGCAGCTTTCAATTGACTATGGAGGCCCCTGCCCCCCCGAAGACAGTCAAGTGCAATTATCAAAGACGTGTGCGCAAGTCCACAGTCAGCCTCTAGCGGGAAATGTCCCAAACGCCTCTTATGTCTGTTTCCCCCCTAGTGTGAACAGACTGTGGCCTGGTTGCTATGGCACCTTCACTGCTGACTGGGATATTACTGGAACTGAGGACTGGGTCATCCAAACACTCCACAGAACAGAACAGAACCTCCATATTGAACGGTCACCTGCTGGGTAACCACAGAAACAGAATGATGGCCACCATTCCAATAGAATTAGAACCCCAGGGTTACCCTGTGTGAGGTCATCTCCTCCCCGCAGTCCAGTCATCGCATCATGAGGCCGAATACAAAGCTCTCTCCCATTTTATGGTAACTGAACTTGCACCCTTGGCAACAAAAGTGTACAGCAATAAATTCAATGAACCTCCTTTATCTGACATGTCCAATTATCTTGATGATGAGTGAAGGAAGCACAGATGCTCTTTCGTGATTGATACTCAGTGTATTGTGCATAATAGATAGATATAGATATCTCAGGGTAAAAGTGATTTAAAAACGTTGATGACAATGCTGATTGTGGATTTTCTTCAGATCAAGCTGCAATAAAACAACCATTAGATGAGATAAATTGATGGTAATAAATAATTGAACTAAAGATTGAGAAATTTGAGGGACTATTGTGTCTGGACCTTTCAAACTGTCTTATTCGTTGAAATGCATACTGTTCGCCATTCTGTGACAATGCCGGATAAAATATGGATCTGGGCAGACCAGCATATTCTTTTATGAGGGGAATGGTTGGCTTGCTAGTCATTTCTGCACTGACTTATTCACTGCTTCTCTGCTAGCAGCATTAGGGAGTCATTGAACTCCATATAAGGCTTTTCCCCTAAGAATAAAATAAGGGTAGCAGTCAAGTGGCAAATATTTGACATCTTTATGGAAGGAATGCAGCCTATATTAAATTTATACATCACACAGGAATGGACTCTATCTCCATTCCTGATTTGGTCATTGAAAGGGGTCAAAGTCTATAATTCTGTGGTCATGTGTGTGTGTGTGTGTGTGTGCGTATGTGTGTCAGACTATACTGTTAACCTGGCTGCACGTGTGCTGTGTAAAATACTCAAAATTCTCCTCTCATCTGACAGCGATTACTGACATGCCATTCCGGCAACAGCCTTACATAAGAGCCGGGCCACGTACAGTGGTTTCAGGAGTTTGCAGAGCACTTTATGTAACCTCCAGGACGTCTTGGACGGTGACGGACGCGGGCAATTATGCCTGAGACGGCGTTCTGCGCTAGCAGCGTCTCATCTTCAGCACATTATCCTTCAGGCTAACACAAACAGTCACCCTGCCAGATCCAGCCTCTCTGTTATCCCCGGGCCCATCAGAGCGCCCTTAGATTCCGATCTGATCTTAATTATCGCCGATCCTACAGAGGACGCAGGCTTCCCCATAATCCTCCTCTCTGTTGATGTTGGCCATGGGCTCTGCTGGGGAACCTGGAGGCAATCTCTGAGCACCGAGCACTTCTCTTTCCCTCTCACTTGTCCACATGTTGCAAAACAGCTGTGCTGATTCCAACACATGTAGCTCGGAGAGCGCTCACATCGTGTGCAATAACGCATAAATCTGAACACACATGACTGGGATTTTTGGCCAAATCTACACAGGAAGATGGCATGAGCTTCACAAACGGAAATGTGATCCGACGAATCCAAAAGAAAATTCTAAAGGATTATAAGCTTGAATGTCAACTTGGATCACAGTTAAAAGGGTTATAATTTAAAAGATTACAATGGCTGCAGACAACCAAGCTTGAACACCAGCAACAGGTAAGAAAGCATTTGGGGTCTCTACAAAGTATGTTAAAACTGCCTGACAGGAGAACTGGAACTTGCCATGCAAGAAGAAGCCACTTCAGATGTTCCAGGTTACAATGGAGCATCACAATGTCAGTGTGCAAAGCTGATCATCCATCATCCGCCTGAAAGGTGCTGCCCTCTTACGTAAAAGCAACCTGTCATCGACTATCGCCTGGACAACCAAGCGTTTGAACAGTGGATAAACGTGGAGACGATAATCGGTCAATTCATCTTGCCCTTCCTGAGTTCCTTTGCATCAACAAAATCAAAAGCTCCAAGTACAGTTAACGTCCGTGCGGACATCCATCCTCATTAGTTGCTCAGCCATTGTTATGAGAGCAGCCATTTCTTTTCATTGTCACTTCAAAAGCCCAGAGCATTTTTCACGCACGCTTAAAAACAAAAACAGAAGCGCTTCACACGACTTGAGTAATGCCACTACACAGCAGCTTTTATCATCATAGATAGATAGATAGATAGATAGATAGATAGATACTTTATTGAGCAGCAAATTCAAGGTCACAGTAGCATACAGACAACACACACACATTCACTAACAGCAGAACGTAATTAAAAGTATATAGTATAAAAAGCACAACTAAGCAATAAGGACAGTAGAAGATAAATATATACTAAATATACTAAAATACAAATTTATACTAAATAACACAATTCTAAAAAAAACAGTATCCACATAGTGGGTGATTAATCAAACAAGATGTGCTTGCAATGACTGAGGCAGGGACTGAGCCTGTGATTCTCTGTGCATAAGGTAAGGTAAGGTAAGGTGCTCTGTGTGAATGAGTGTCATGGTGATGGTGCAATGAGTAAGTCAAACAGTGCAACAGTGCAATAATAAAGTCTATATATCTATATATATATAACTATATTAAGGAAGGTATAAGTGTGGTCACAGTTCGGCTGTGGCATGGAGGGAGGGGTTGTGCATATGTGCTAATATAGCACGCAAACAGTGAGGCAGAAGACAGTGGTAAAAAGTGGCTAGTGGACAGACAGTTCAAGACATGGAGGTGGTGAAGAGGCAGACAGACTATGCGGAGAAGTCTATTTCTCCTCTTCCCTTAAGTGAAGCATTGAACAGTTCAATGGCCCTGGGGACGAATGACTTCCTCAGTCTGTCTGTTGTGCAAGGCAGTGAGCGAAGTCTCCAGCTGATCAGGCTCTTCTGCTTAACAATAGTGTTGTGGAGTGGATGACACTCATTGTCCAAGATGTTGATCAGTTTGTTCAGGGTCCTTTTGTCAGATATTGAAGTGATGCACTCCAGTTCAGCTCCCACTACAGAGCCAGCTTTCCTTACCAGCCTGTCAAGTCGCCCCGCATCCTTCTTCTTTGTGCTTCCTCCCCAACATACCACTGCATAGAAGAGGACGCTGGCAACAAGAGACTGGTAGAACATCCTGAGGAGCTTGCTGCACACATTGAAGGAGCGTAGCGCAGCCTGCTCTGCCCTTTCTTGTAGAGTGCGTCAGTGTTGGCTGACCAGTCCAGTTTATTGTCCAGGTGGAGACCCAGGTACTTGTTGGTGCTTACCACCTCGACATTGACCCCATCAATGGAGACTGGTAGCAGAGTGGGCTTAGACCTGCGGAAATCCACCACCATCTCCTTGGTCTTTGAAGTGTTGAGTTGCAGAGCCTCCACCAGGCTCCTGTACTCCTCCTCCTGCCCGTTCCTGATACACCCCACAATTGCAGTATCGTCAGAAAACTTCTGCATGTGGCATGACTCAGTGTTGTAGCAGAAGTCAGATGTGTACAGGGTGAACAGGACTGGAGAGAGCACAGTTCCCTGTGGCGCTCCGGTGCTGCTGATCACAGTGTCAGAGAGACAGTTCTTCAGTCTGACGAACTGTGGTCGCTCAGTCAGGTAATCTGTAATCCAGGTTACCAGATGAGCGTCCACACCCATCTGCAAGAGCTTGTCTCCCAGTCTGAGGGGTTGGATGGTGTTAAAAGCACTGGAGAAATCAAAGAACATGATTCCCACAGCACTTTTCCCCTTGTCTAGGTGAGAATGTGTCCTGTGTAGAAGATAAGTGATGGCATCGTCCACGCCCACTTTCTCCTGGTATGCAAACTGTAACGGGTCTAGTGCATGGCGTACCTGGGGTCTGAGCACCTAAGACCAAACGCTCCATTGTCTTCATCACATGTGATGTTAGAGCGACAGGTCTGTAGTCATTAAGCTCACTAGGATGTGGCTTTTTAGGGACAGTGGTGAGACATGATGTCTTCCACAGTGTTGGAACTTGTCCAAGGCGTAGACTCAGATTGAAGATGTGCTTCATCATCACTGTTCCCCTCCCTTATCGTCACGCACTCGGGAACATCTCTGACCTTGTCTGATTATTTCTTTATAAGTCCAGAAAGCTTTGATTAAAACCACTGCGAAACACACTTGTCTGCCACGGCCGCAGCTGCTGCCAGGAACACCGTCTGGTCCAAGACCTCTGGTCCTCCTACTTTTCCACTGCGACTGCAACACATCTTGGTCACAATTAACAATGAAACCATAACACGGTAACACATGGCTTCAGCCCAAAAGCCATTAAAGCCATGGCCAGGTGGTGTACACTGCCATGATTTTCTATGAGGAATCATTTCTAATTACTTCTGAACCAGGTATGATAGGTCTCATTTGTTGAAGCCAATTGCAGCTTGTTAACATGTGACATCTGTTATAGCATGTAATAACATTGGTTACTAACTGTTAGAACAGGTAATTACTGGATACATAATCTGAAATGACATATCTATAAAGTCAGGTTCATCTTTTGATAGAAGGTATAATTAAGCTGAGTGTGTTGTAGTGATAAACTAAAAATCTAAAAACTTTCAAAGAGAGCAAGAGCATAGGCTGATTGCATGAGTATCTGCAATAAGATGTTCGCAGCGCAGCCAGCCTGCATCAGTAAAGTACATATCAGCGTACAAACTGAAAGCAGCTCACGTTCTGCTGCCTTCACCACTACAAGGAAAACATATGCAACAAAGAAAATACATTTAAACACAAGCACACAGAGAGAGAGAGAGGGAGAGAGACAGAGAAACAAAGGAAGAAAGGAATAGGAGACAGGACAGAGAGGGAAAAGAACAGACAGCTAGAGAGAGAGAGAGAGAGAAGACAAGAGAGAGAATGGATAAACATTTTCTAGTGCCCTTAAGCACACAAAAACAAACGAGAGAACCAGTGCCAGCGTTGCCTGTGAGAGACGCAACGAGCCAAATCAGCAAGACTTATTCCTCTCAGAGAACAACAAATCCTCAAAGCAAAGAGAATGGACTTATGTATCATGTTACTTTGAAGCCAGAATGCCAATAAGGTAAAATGAACAATGTTACTCTTGCTGTTCATACATCAGCACTTTGTACTACTTTTCTAAAAAAGGGGCTCCATGCATATGGAAATGCATCAGCAGAAATAAATATTTAAATATTTTTCCTAAAAAAAAACCTCTACTCTGTAAACATAATATAGTCAATATAAAAGCAGACATTGACGAAAACAAAATACGGCGTACACTTTTATGACAAAACACATTCCATATGACTAAATGAGTGGTTGGACGAAGACTATAGGCTCTGGTTTTTTAAGTATATGTGCAAGTTGTGTGTTTGTGTGGGTTCTATATGTCTGTCTACACACACAGGGGAAAAACACATGGATCTGATTACTCCTTCAAACATTTGATGGTTATGCATAAAAAATAAAAAATAATAATAAAATTTAATCTAATTTTGTTCCATTTGATTATTTTGCCAATTTGGCGTAACGCCTGCATTTGACAGACATCTCAGACTGTCCGAGTCTGGACCTTTAGTACATCTGGACAATGTGGACATCAGAAGACTACTTTTTGCCTGAGAGGCTATTAGACGAACAGATCGTCAAGATATTGGCCATCTGTAGATGGCTCTTTTATCTGATTCAGCGACGACACAACAGTAGCAATCATAAAAACGAGTGACCTGACTGGTTACGCAATGAAATGGAAAAAATTGGAGCATGGAAGAAAAAATTACACATCATTTAAAAATGTACACGGCCTTGCATTCCTCACTTCACTGAGGACTTTGTCCCAAACACATGCATACGAAAATGGTCATCAAAGCAGCTGTATTCCTGATGGTGAAAAGAAGGACAAAGTGGACTCCATGTGAAGTGTTTAAACACGCACAGGGTGCACTACTGCATAGGGATATCCATGTGCAGGTGAAATTGCATCTTTTGTTTACAACTCAACCGAGAATGGCACAAAAGCACAAAATAAACATCTATCTGTCCTTCAAGGCATTGGACAAGGAAATTATTTTTTTTGTTCCAAAGTCTGTTTTGCAACGTCAAAAATACCTTTGTGCACTGAGCACTCCCTCTTTAATCCTGCACATAGTCTTACCTAGACATCTATTAACAAGGGTCATGTAGTCCACTCTGAGGGATCGTTCAAATATAAACCGCAGGTTTGATTTATTTCAGATACTGTAGAGGGCAAGAGGCCTATTACAGCACCTCTATCATCTGAATGAGAAACAACTCCTGGCCAGTTAACCTACGTCACCCAACAGACCTTTGTTTTTGTTATGTCTCCAGTATCACTACGCTTGCCTCGAATTGATTTGAAAAAGTAGGCCACAGGCGTTGTGATGACTTGTGCTTGACAAACATAAATGTGCATGCAAAATCTCACCGTGTCTAGGCTGAGGTGAAACTTGGAAACATTGTTCATGTACTTGTGTCAGTGCGCACCTGTCTGACTGTGGGTGTGTAAGTCTCCATGGATCAGTCTTCAGCTCTCTGATGCAAAAAAAGGACACAGTGACCTAGAAAGATGTGTTGAGTAGGGCAATTCTCTATGAGACCAGCGGCAAATGGTCAGACATACAATCAGCACGGTGAGAATATACTGTAAGTAGGCAACCTACTTAAGCAATGGTCACTACAATATAATGGTGATGTACATGGAATTAATGACATTGATCTTGTACAGTGCATGCATGAATAATTTAAACTTATATAGGAATCACATCTGAAAGTTCAAATGAATATGAGACTAAGTTTTTATCTGTTTTCATTTTTTGATATAATTACAAAAACAGGTTTAACAACACCAATCAAGCAATGATAAGCTTGCATGTGACATATACAGTATGGGTTCACCACATGTTATGCAGTACTAACATAACAGACAAATGTGGTATACAAATATGTTAAACTGGTCTATAAAAACTTGCTCTATGTTACAGTAAATATACAGTTTAACAGATACTGGTAAAAAAACAAACACATATTTACAACTCAGATACTAACAGGAAGTGATTCCTAAAACCCATTAGTTGATTTAATATGCCAACATCACATCTTGGTCTTGGTCAAAACTGTATCCACATTAGTAGTCACATAGTCATATCGAGACCCATTTTCAATTAAAACATTTCCATCTGTTAAACAAACCTGATTTGCCATTTGCTATTGAGAACGAATAAATTGGCAACACTGACATTTTAAATCTACGTTCCAGACCAACCATATAACCATTTAAAAGTTCTTGAATTTGAACAAGAATGCTATACAGAGCAGTGGCTTAAAGGACATCTCACATCAACAAAAGTGTGGAGAGAGGGAGAGGGTTCATGGAGATGTTGCGGTTCTCTCCACATCTCGGGAAAGACTTTGCAGAAGGGATTTCTGAAATGCCTCCTCCGAGGACTCTGGAATCAGAAACTCCAGCAGCAGATCAAAGATGCAGTACACCAGGTGCCTGAACATATGACGAGATGTCAAAGGGGTGAATAGACTGACACCCACCTGGGCCGTCAGTTACACACACACACACACACACAGACACACACACACACACACACACACACACACACACACACACACACACACACACACACACACACACACACACAGTACCATAATGAGCACATATTCCAAATCCCATGAAGGCTCAAAAAGAGGCTGATCTTTCCACTATACCAGACATTCTACATACCTCCCTGATGTGACAAAAGCACATTCATCATGGCGTGTTACGTGAGCATTAAGTGCAAATAGAAACTGGATGCGAGTTCATTTTGCACTGAAAGTGTGGTCTCTGTTATGCAACGGAGTTCACCGTGGAGACCTGTGGCACTGGCTAGAAAATGTGCGTATCTGTGTATGACTGAGTGGATTACCTGTTGATGTTGGGGTCCTGCAGGGATCCAAGCATATGCTCCCAGCTCAGTCTGTACTTCTCAGAGCCCAGCATCTCCGAGATGAAATCTACACACACACACACAGGCTCATACAAAAGACACTGATGTGAATTCAAGACACTGATGCACTGCATTAGTTGGTGGTATTGTTGGGCTTTTAATAACCCACGTGATTTGTTTTTACTTTGCCAATGTATTCTGAAATGCTAAAGGCTAAACGACTTAAAAAAACACATTTTTTGCAGTTTTTCTAACTGATATTGCGATTTGATTTGATTTGTGAGCATGACTGTCACACAAAGACGAAATGATACAAAAAAAAATATTAATGAATGAATTTAATTGAAGCCTTTGCGATTTGCTTATTGCATTAAATCAAATACCGTTAGTGATTTAGATTCTATTGCGATTCTATTTCAATTAATCTTTCAGCCCTACAAAAAGCCCAATAAATAAACTAGGCAAATGAAAACCATCGTTTTTAAACCCATATTTGGAAAACAATCCTCTACAAATGACATCCATATGTGTCTAATGACTGTCTGTTTTCAAATACAAAATGTATTAAAAAAAATTAAGTCCTCTGCAACTCTGGAAATGTTAATACTGTCAAAGTCTTGAGGGGAAAAAACAGCCACAGAAATGTTACATCTTAAAAACATTCACCAAAATCAGCCAACTAGAGAGCGACATTCCTCTGAGCTATCAACAGGCTTAATAGCACCAATCAGTCGTTTAAGATTATTTGCACATATGGCCTACTGATATATCTTTTTGTTGCCTTAATAGCATGTTGTTGTACTGACTGACAGCATTACTCAATATAGCCACATTAATGCTAATATCTGACACAGACTGACTGGTAAATCTGGCTCCACTCTCCCAAGTCATTAAAGAGATACAGTTTAACAAGCACAGCATTAAAGCGTGTGCATATTTTGTACACTCCCCAAAACGTATTAAACTGTCTTTACACAGGCTGGTGCTTTGGAATGAGGACAAAACAATGTGAGATCGCAACTCTAAATCCTCCAGACACAGACGTAGCTGGCTGTGTTGTGGTCTGGAGGCGCAGGGGGTGATGGAGGTGAGGATTGGGTGGGTGGGATGGCATGGCATGGCATGGCATGGCATGGCTGACCTGGCAGCATCTGGGTGAGGCAGTCAAGGCACTGCTGCCGCGTCTCCTCGCGCTGCTCGGGGCTTCGCTCCGGCTGCTGCTCGGCCGGCAGCTCCCCGCCAGGCCACACCGCCTCCTGCAGCACCCGCAGATAGATCACCCAGCACGGGGCACTGGTCAGGTGTCTGATGCCCACGTCCAGCCACCTGGAAGTGTGTGTGTGTGTGTGTGTGGGGGGGGGGGGGGGGGTTGGAATTGGGCAGGACGTAGAAAAACACATGCTGTTAATTAACTGGTAATCCCTCTTAACTTCTCACATCATTCTCCCTGACAGCCTGTGAGAGCGAACAGGCACTGCATGAGTTCGTTTGTTTTGACCGGCAAGTTTCACAGCGCCCTGGTGTGGGGGGGGGTGCAAGCATGTGCACATCGGAGTGACGTCCTAGACGTGGAGTCGACCTCGAGTTCACCCACTCAGACAGACAAACAGCGGGGGTCTTTAGCCCTATGGGTTTTGGGGAATGATCGTTTTAAGTGTTGACGCACATACCTCAACACATAAACACACACACACGTAGACACACATCCAGACTTGCACACACAAACACACACAGAGAGGGGTCACCGACACCGACAGGATGATACATAACACAGATCTGTGTTCACGTAGAGTGCCTGGGCCTCACCCTGATCGCATGATGTCGAGTGCGGAAATTTCGCCTGGACATCTTCAGAGCTGTGCGTACACAGTGCGCTTACGGGAATGTAGATGGACACTTTCATGGAGGGAACAATAGAACAAAGCAGTAAAGACCACTGTGGACTCGTAAATCCGATTTAGCGGCACACAAAAGTAAGTTCACGTACACTGTGCATACAGTGCATCCCTGAACTCTCGCTGCTTTTACAATAGGCTTATGCAAGATTTAACATTCACAATCCATCAAATCTGATAGAG
Source organism: Alosa sapidissima (assembly GCF_018492685.1). Taxonomy (NCBI): domain Eukaryota; kingdom Metazoa; phylum Chordata; class Actinopteri; order Clupeiformes; family Clupeidae; genus Alosa; species Alosa sapidissima. The sequence continues at coordinate 32,387,618 of NC_055961.1, read as the reverse complement.
GCAAGACAAGACCAATGAACATTAAAATAACGTATTACAGATGTTGTTATGCAACGCTGAGAATTCCTTGAAAATCACTAGAAAATTACAACACGGGTCCGTCTCCTTCAATCACAATTTGTTTTGCCCGCTCTCACCCGACTACTCCGTGCATTTCTGTGCGTCTAATCTAATTAGCCTTTTAAACTGTTTTGACTTCCTGGTTTTTGGGCCGAGACTTGCACAAAGCTGCAGCTGCTCTTTCAGGGGCGCAGAAAAGGGGGGAAAAGGAGGGAAAAAACAGACAGAACAGAGAGAAGAAATGGAAAGTGTGGACATCACTCTGTTTATATATCCATTGGGAGGCTGTTGTTTTTTTTTTTTTTTTGCTTTTTTTTTGCTTTGCTCACTTTGTTCACTTTTATTCATACGACGTGACAGAGGCTTCCAACGAACACACAGCTCGGCCAGACGGTTACGATCAACCACAAGCGTCCAGACATCATCTGGGAAGGGATTGCTGTGCCGCGTCTGAGAGATTGGGTCAGACAGAGGGCCGTTCACCTTCTGGTCCACTGTGTGCACTTACTGCCACGGCTGTGGTGGGTTGAAGCTCTTTCAGGCTACGCTGTGGGAGCGTCCCTAGCTTAGCTATCCTCAGCCCCCTAGCTTAGCTAACCTCAGGCATCTGCACTTCAAGGCCTATGAGAGAAGTTGGACTAACTGTTGGAATGGGGGTTTCTCTGCCCCCACCCCTCCACTACCCCCCCTGCCCCCTCTCTGGCCCCCCACCCCACCCCCCACTAGAGCCCATCAACAAGGATCAACGCTGGCGCCATGTGAGACTGTGTAAGTGTTTCATTCACGTAGCTGCTTTCACCAGTCCCCCCTGTGCATCTCATGCACGCAGCGAACATTCTGGTATCCAGAGCGGGATCCAGACGCATTGACACAGTCAATGGCGAAATGGCCTGCAGAGCAATGGCACCGGGACTGATGCAAATCTCAACCTATTTCAAAAAGAAAAAGCAGTCAGTGTGGATCAACACTTCAGCGCGCGCTAAAATTCTGTTTGACACATCTAACAAGGCAATTTGGCATGACACGCCTGGATGGAGACTCGCCGCTCGCTGCGGCTCTTTGAACCCCGGCTGCGTCGCGCTGCTGCGGTCTCGCTGTCTCCACTGCCCCAGAACCTTAGTCTCAACATGTCTCTCAACTGAATCAAGTCGCACGCAGCTTTTACGGAGACGGACTGGCTGTGAAGTATGAAACATATAAGCCATCAGCCGATGAGAGAGGGAAAACGTTTCCCCGAAACGCACCGAGAGCTCAGATAATGCTCTGGTAAAAGCTTGTGGCAAATCTCCACACATGTTTATTTTCCACTATGGCGTGTTTTGCACAGTTCTGGAGGTGGCCAGACCATGCTGATATCACATTCACCAGAATAGATGGAGAGAGGGAGGGAGGTCATTTGTGCAGCAGAAATAGCTGGATGGATAGAGGGCATTTATTTTTGTGAGCCATCAGGGTCACGCACGCACAAATACACACACACACACACACAGGCACACACACAGACACAGGCATGCCCGCCCGCACGCACACACACGTGTGTGTCTGTCCGCAGACTAAACAAGAGCGACTCCTGTGCAGGCCTCCGGCACAAAAGGAAGGAAAACAGGACACCCCTCATCAGGCCTACAGACACCAGACATCCCTCGCCTTTCCCAGAATTCCCAAGGCCTTCGCGGAAAACGCTCCAGATCCGCACCTGCACCTGCGCCCTCGACTCCTTCATGCAGCTCGCCTCCCTCTCCCTCTCCTCCGCCTCCTCCTCCTCCTCCCCTGTCAGTGATATCATTCGGTTAGTTTAGAAGCTGATGCCATGCTTTAGCTACCTCTATCCTCATTGAGTCTAAATGGTTTCAGACTAGACTAAATCCAGTGTTATTCCTGTGTGTGTGTGTGTGTGTGTGTGTGTGTGTGTGTGTGTGTGTGTCCCATTCCTGACATTGGTGCAACTTGAGCTGCCCAGAGGTCACCGTCGAGAGTGTGCCACAAAAGACCCTGTGGAGATCGGGTGTTCCTGGAAAATAAACACCTCACAGCTTTTGTGAACACACCAATTTCAACCTTTAAAAGGAGAGGTCAAAATGTGGAGTGATTTCCAGGCAATGGGACAAAGCGTGTGGCTCACTTTACTGTTAGCTAACCCTCACAGGAATGCTCACTAAGATCAATGATGATGGGTTATTGATGGGCAGTTAAGACGTGACAACGGCCTGGGCCCCTCTCTCCTCTCCTCTTCTCTTCTCTCCTCCTTTCCTCTCCTCTCCTCTTCTCCTCTCTGTCTGCAGAAGTGTAATGTTGTGGCCATGGTGGATGACTGGGACTTTTCCCCCATCTGTTAGCGGACAGCGTCGGTCGTTCGGCACAGCCGTGACTCCAAATGACCTGATGCTGGCTCAGATCGCCTGGGCCCAGTCGCACTTCGAGCACTGAGGCATAGGAAAAACGTGAAGTGCCTCTAGGGCGACTAAGTAGAAACACGCTGTTGAGTTAAGTCCATGAAAAACCACGCTTTTGCCAATCACATAAAAGAAAATATGGCTTGGCACCAGACCTGAAAAAAAAACTGTCTAGGAATCAAGTTGCATAAGCATGTTCTAGTACAAGTATAAATAGAGAAATAATAAAATATGACCTTACCACACATTCAGCAATTGCCAAAAGTTTATCTATATGCTTTTTTGAAAAAATCGTTTGAACTGGACAAACATAAGCAATAAATCTGCTTAGCTATTGTGAGGCTTTTATAGTGTCTTTGTTATGTGCTCACAATTAACTGGAAAAAAGCGTTTTTTAAAATTTAAACTTTTGAGTTTCTAGATCCCAGTGTCCTTTAGATGAGCATTTAGCCTTACTAAGCTAACCCATATTCTTGAGAACAATACCTATCTTTCCCTGAATAATACTTATTTCAAAGTGAATAGGCTACCCTCACTGTGTTGTGGTTGGCTTTGCACTGCCCTGTGCTCCATTCTCATGTGCTGTTATGTGTTGTGTTACCAAGTGACCCGAGCCTTGATCTAATCACGCAAACGCTCTGGCTGGCACGATGAGGAGAAAACAAAGGAAGCGGAGCGTTCCGTGCCGGGTGTCTGTCTGAGAAGGGGCCCTCGTCATCGGCCGCACATCCCACCGCGCTCAAGGTTAAAACGGGATGACACACCAGCGCGTCGGCGGCCGTGGGCTCCGGGTGAGGCTTTGATTAAGCCGGGCCTCCCACACACAGCGCCAGCTCATCGCCATGGATCAGAGGGCCTTTCCCAGAAGGCTGCTCGCGGAGGGGCTTGCTAGTAACTCCTGAATAGGCCTTGGCACCAACTCATCGGTCACGGGCATAAGTGGATAGAGGACGCACAGAGAAGGCACTGACGAGAGACTGGGCCTGTGGTGAGACCCATTATGTGCCCCGTTCCTGACAGACAGGGTTGTCTGCCTGCCAGAATATAGGAAGATTGCAGCTATACATTTGCAGTTTGCATCATATATCATCATATTCTTGTTATTGTGGTAACCCCCTACCCCCCATCCTCCCAGTTTGTTTCTGAAAAATATTACCACCATGCTGGTAATTTATCTTTTTCCACAAAAACAGAGAACATTTATCTAACATCATATCAGGCAAAATATGAAGTGACACACTAAGTGGTTTAATAAACCACATTCCAATATTTGTGGAAATATGTTTGTAAGCCCTGTAAATTAACTTGACTGGCTGCATGACTGTATAACCGTGCGATGATGGTGGAAAAATATTTAAAAAATGATGGAAAAATGAAATGCTTTTTAACAACCACCAATCAATTTGCATTTGGTCCCAACACGCAGATCTGAGTGAAGTGATTTTCTCGGCAGTGTTTTCACTGAGAGCAGAAACAGAATCAGAAACAGACAACCTCTCTCATCAGTCATGCACTAGTCTGCCCCCTGCTGTTGGCACCTGGCACACCTGGTGAGGATGCTTCGCTCCCGCTCACTCTCCAGTTTCACGCCAGCGCAGTGGCGTCTGGTGGTACGCGGGCCAAACTGATTTTTTAACAGACCGATGATCTCACCCTCCACCCTTTTATCAAAGGCAAGACAATGTCAAACAGCTTCCTGACTTTTCAGGCCTGGATGTCCAACTGCAGATGCATTTCAGTTGCATTTTCTTGCATATAAGCAACACTGAATAACACGTGTTGCAAAAACTCTGAATTGGAAAAACAAAGGTGAGCATTGCTTATTAGCAGCAGTTTAATGTTGGATTATTATTAAATACGCTTGGCTGCATGCATGCATGCAACATCAGCTGCAGGCTGTGACCCATTACATATATTTGCTCCTGAGCTCTAAATGACCACAGCTAGGACAGACTGTCCTGGCACGACCTAGGTGTAACTGTGACCCGGTCCAGTCCAGTTGGAAACAAATGGTCATACATCTGCATGCCAATACACACAGACACATACAGGGACAGATGTGCACAATGCACTGCTGCACAAGCCCTTGAGGTACGATTAAAACCTCTTCTGTACAGTGTTCAATGCTAAACGGCAAGACTTTTGTATCTCTGTCTGTTTACATGTTAGGATGGGATCATTACTTGCATACCATGCCCACATTTGGGTTGTGCAGTCATGGTCTCAATTAGACACATTACGATACCGCCTGGCGGTGTCCAGAGCTTATTTGGACATCACATTTGTCTAATTAGCTTTTATGGCAATAGTGTGTGCATGTGTGCCTGTGTTTGTGTGTGTATGTGTGTGTGAGTTTGTGCTTCAACAAGAGTTTCCTTTCATTTGAAGTGTCACGTGTTAATCAACAATGCCCTGTTTTAAGTTCCTGAGACTTCATTCAAATCCAGAACAGTCTGTTCTATGAACAGGGAACACCTCATGTTGAGAGAGGGAGACGCGAGTCAAATGGATCGAGACCATTGTGTAATAAGTCTGTTTAAAGGCGTTCCATCTCAGTCATGCCAAGATATGCGTTAAACTGTGAAAACCAGATCAGGGCTCCCAGACTGCGCTCCTGCAGCGAGATATTTGTCCAACCATAGGAAAACTGGTAAAGAAGTCTCTCAAAGTAGGGAATTATGGGCAATAACAGGCAAGTGCCAATGCTCATGGTGAAGAAAAGCCAAGGGGGTTTCAAAATCAGATTATACAGAACTGCTCTCAAATCCAAAGCAGAACCCCTATTTAGGGACTCATAACTCAAGGGGACAAACAGAGCTGACTCCCCCTCCAAACATACACACACACACACACACACACACACACACACACTCACAGACAGACAGACAGACGGACACACACACACACCACCACCACACACACACCACATCATACACAGCCAGACGGACACACAAACGCACACGGACTTGGAAACATAACCAACCCACCCACGGAGTGACAGTGAGGTTCAGACCTCGTAAAAAATGCCTGCACTCGCCGAGCGCCCTCTCCCCGCAGTAACAGCGCTCCTCCAAGCTCCACTCACACCTTTTATGTCAAACTCGAGCCCTCAAACTCTTAAAATGGCAATTGCAGAGAGATAGAGAGATAGAGTGTGAGAGAGAGAGAGAGATAGACCATCATTTATAATTTTTCCAAAGTGCCTGCACCTTTTACCACGTTACTGTATCAGTCCGGAGCGTCTGGCCAGCAGAGAGCTGGCTTGTGCAGTGGGACAGATGCAGACGGGGTCAAGGAGGTTGAATAGTTTCGTCCTGCTCCAACTCATTAGAAATTTCCTAACTTCTTCGACATGCCTGGAGAGGAATGCTCGTCACTGATAAAGAGGGCCTTTGCCAGATGGGGTTAGAACCAGAGGTCTCGGTGTCTGACTCTCCGTTAATCCATTAAAAAATGTAAAAAAATAAAAGTAAAACCCAGACCAAGGAACCGCACAAGCTTCTCGTTGTCTTCACTCAACTTCTTGACTTCCTTTCTTTGGATTTTACCCATAATTTCAGGAACCTTTGTTTCCCCCTACGACTGAAAGAATGAGTTATGGTCAGGATGATTGACCTGTTTTTGAGGGTGGAAGTACGCAAGAGGAAATTAAGACAGGAGTTGTGGTTTTCATCTTACAGGCACTCCCCTTGACATACTCACCCATAAGTAATGCACCAGCACATTGGACACTGGGCACATGGAGTGCTTTCTGGTTGGCCGACTGTGCAACCTCTGGCCTCCCCCATGCCATGTTTTTGTGACACTTTTCAGGAGTTTATGAAATCCACAATGACAAACCTTATGCTCTGGAATTTAGCTGCACTGGAAATGCGTAAGGTGTGCAACTGCAAATCAAGATACAAAATGGAAGCAACCTCTATCTGTGGTGAATATTGAATGTCAGGTGTTATCACGCACCTGTCTGTGATGGTGCAATCCATCTTTATGGCCGACCTGAGCTCTGTGCAGAACATGGCAGAGTTTTCAGGACACTGACCCCACGATCCTCATGCAGTCGTGGCTCTGAAGCCCGCTCGCCGGTCCAGCCTAGAGAGCCAGGGGCTCTTCACACTAGGCCCCGGAACATTCCGTGCCCCAGACACAACTTTATGGGCAGAGTCACCACGGGTGGGGGTCCTGTTTTAGTCCGGGATGAGCTAACTATACGCGCTATCAGTTACCATCTTCACTCCCCCAAACCCATCAACACCCCCGGTCACATTAGGCACATTAAGCGGGTAAAACAATCTCTATAATTATTCCCACATTCAAGTGCTAGCGGGCTATGTCATGGGGCAGCATATAGCACTCGCAGGCAACTGTGCCAGGCCTGACACTTTGAGGTCTTCTTATAGACTAGTCCCCACTGACACATATCCGCACCCAATAATGACATCAGCACAGAATCAGGCGCAGGCAGCAGGGGATTGGGTATCACCACAACAACGTGTCATCACTCACAGGGCACAGCCGCATGAGTAGTACTACACACACAAACACGCTACACTTGTCTGGTGGGTTGTGGGTGGATCATTTCACACTAAGAAAAGAACTCACTGCTCCTGTTTACAATTAGTTTTTTTTTTTTAGAAACGAAAACCCTGCTGACACAAGGTCTGCATAATCTAAACATTAAGAAAAAAAAAAGAAAATCATTTTCTAAGAAGCTTTACGATGCCTGCATGCATTTCTGCTATTAAACCCCGCCATCTAGCTGTTTAACTAAGCTTCGCTTTTATGCATGTTTTGTAAGGGCAACATTTTTAATATTATCACCTCTTTTATGACGTTCATACTTAATAAGCAATAGCACGCCACAAGATAATTGAATGCACAGGGAGAAAAAATGATCTACTGCCAAAGTTCAGCATTCCATAGCAGAGAGACTTAGGCTGGGCCTGAAGGAATGCTTTCTGTGCGTGCAAATAAACATTACCAATTGAAAGCGGAGAGTGGGAACATTTGGCTGGACTGACACCGACAAGCCCATTACTATCTGGGCTAGGATGGATGCAACCCCTGCTTCCCTAAATCAGCTATTCTCTGCTTCCATGTTGGGTCAGCACCGGCCACTCGGGGCAGTATCCCACCCTGCTCAGGTCTCTCTGAAGAATCTAGCATGTTTATTCCACAAGGAGTTGTCAGAGCATTCACCTCTTTTTATCGCCGCCTGACGTCAAGCGCTCAGAAAACACCTGCCAGACGTTTCTTTTAGCATGTGCTTTCAACGGTTAATAATTTCCCCTCAAAAATAAAACAAAAGGAATCCATTTCTCTCTGTAAACTGGGGCTCTGGAGAAAATCAATTACGTTTAATCTCAGAAACGGCTTGTTTGTGATGAACCCAATAATCGTTTCGTTCTCTTGCCTCCCTGGCCGTGACTGTTCGCTCCACAGCAGAAATTTTATACGGGAAAGTCTGTTCACCCTCACTTGGCCTGATTCGCTGACATTTCACCAAGCTCGGCTATCAGCGTCCAGTCTCAGCAGCATACATTTTATAATAGCCCTTTGCCCACTATATAAATAAAATTAGCCTTTTAAATGAACACAGATTCATCCAAAGACCCATTATTTAAATAAATAAATCGGAATATTATGCAACAAGCCCATTTAATCACATCTGCTTGTTGAGCACTGTTGTTTTTGGAACAGACCTCGACAGCTATCGTTCATTATTCTATGGTCGCAAATGGCCCAGTCAAGATCTCACTCAGCCATTCCTGGAAGCGTGCTGTCTAGGCAGCTGACAAGCCAATTCATTACACACTGCGGACGTGTCTATCATGTGCTATTTGACCCCGGCTATAAGACATGGACTGGCCAACACACTAATAAAACAAGACTAAACAAGTTTTGTTTAGCAGGACCACAAGTGCACTCTGTGGGCAACACTGTGTGTATAAACTGAAGCCCTTGATCCAACTCTCCAAGTCCATAAATGGTTCTGGATGCGCTTTTCTCCCCACAGTGTTTCCCTCACATACTTACAAATACCCAAATACCCAAATTGACAGAGCATGAACAATGTTAGCATGATCTTAAAGTTTTACAGGCCTTCTGAATTTTCCCTGCTCAGAGATAGACATCAGTGCCTGGACAGTACTGCAGCAGGTTGTTTAGAGTTGTGTTTAGTGTTAAAGTATAATATGCGATTATGTAATTCCACAACATGATACTCCCTACATGGTGTGATGTCTCTTGAAAACACTTGTGCCTGCGTGTTGCAACAATGGGAAGTCGGTAAGTCAGTTGAGGACACTGACTATTCTTGGCCCAGGACTTGATGCTGTCCAACAAAGATACAGTGTCTGTTATCAAAGCTCTGGAACTTATCAAAGTCGGATTCATTTTCCTGGTAGTGCAAAAAACATGGCTGTGTGTCATTAATATAAACAGTGTGATTCTTTGATACAGCAGTGGAAATGAGACACTGTGCATCCATAATCATTCATTATTTAACATTCATCAACAAACAACAGACAACAACCATTGTTGGTTAGAGTTGTGGTAGAAAAGTAAAGGGAATGATTCAATGGGAGTAACATAAATGATTTTACACATATTTTAATTTCAGTGATTTTGTTCCACATTGGCTAAACCTGTCTTTAGAAATAAACATCTACACTGAACCCCTCAGTGTTGATGGCAAATACACTGTTACCTTTCAATGAAGGTGCCAAACAGCAGTCTGATGGTCTTCTGGATATTCTCTGTGCACAACCAGCTCCACTGGTCTTTCATCAGCAGACAGAGGATGTTCAAGGCCACGTCAGCCAGCGCAGTGTCTGCCAACGCAAAAACACGTTAGAGTGCACATACAAGCAATCACACTCATTTACAGACACACACACACATGCACGCACGCATGCACATGCACACGCACGCACACACACACACACGCACACACACACGCACACTTAAACCCTTCTGACTGCGTGGTGGAGTGATACTGCCTCCTAGTGGCTGTTTGATGTCTCCATGCAAAGGATGCAAAAAATGAGTCAGTGTTTGGCCAAAACTGAGGTGACACTTGAGATCAAATGGAACTAACGGTTTACTTCGGTTGTCTTCTTTGTTTGAGGATCCATCTTATTTGGGTGCCGTGCCATCCGTTAATACCTGATGTCTTACTCTAATCCCACTGACTCCATTCTGGTTTGTTTTGCAAATTCGAAACTCATGATCATTCAAACATCAGCCAACCCTTCTGACAAAAACATTTGGGCAAAGGTTTTCAAGAGGCTACCTGTCGATCTTGATCTTCTCTCCAGAGTTCTGGAGCGCTCCCGGCCTCCTCTCTGGTCCACTCCGACGGCTTGGCCCTCCTCAGAGGACATCTTCTGCGGGCCACACAGCACCCGCTCCTGCTCCCGGATGAGACCCTCCAGACCTGTAATGGAAAGACCCTGCAGCACCTAGCAGGACGAACATGAAACATTATGTCCATTACATACCGTATGAGCTATATGGCAAATGGAATGCATATATCCATCCTTGATGCATATCCATCTTATTCTCACTTCAGACTGGTGTTATACTTTATATATACCGTATTTTCCGGACTATAAGTCACACTTTTTTCATAGTTTGGTTGGTCCTGCGGCTCAGGTGCAACATATATATATTTATATATATGTTTTTTTCCTCTTCATGACACATTTTTTTCCTTATACTCCGGTGCGACTTATAGTCCAGAAAATATTAGTACTTTATATATTGTTGTACAATGTTGCCACATACAATTGTTTATTAAAGGTTAATTACTGTGAAAAGAAGCTCAAATACAGCAGCTATGCAAAGAACATAAGTGCGACACAGACTAAAAACTTTACAGTTTACTTACAGTGCTCCCCTCGCTGAAAGTGTACATGACTTTGGGTTGCATGTCAGGAATATTGAGGCTTGGCGCAATCTTGCTTGAAAATCTCAGGCGAGATCTGCAAAGAGACATTCAAGTGTGAGTTTATGTGTGTGTATGTGTGTATAGAATGTTAATAAATATCAGTCACTGAGCAGAAACATGAACAATGCCATTTTTATATGATTGTGCTCATTATTCAGTTTAATAGCAGGGTTCCCACTCTAAGTCAAATGTAAAATTCCATGACTTTTCCCTGACTTACCCTGACAAAATAAAAAATTACAGGACTTACTATGAATGGTACTATATACAGTCCGACCAATGATTTTTAGAGCAGCTGCGTAGTGTTCAAGAATCTTTTTTAGAGCGGGAGATGAATGAATGGGCATTGAATAAACAAAGTTGTGCTACTCAACCAAACAGTAAAGCGAATAACCAGATATACACCAATTCAGCATGGAAATATTTGCATTAATGTATTTTGGCAAGTAACTTTTAAACTGCTACAACAAAATCCCCTGATACACGGCAAAAAATGAAATCTTACCAAGTGTTATTAATCTTATATTAAGATTAAAAAATCTATTTGGTATTGTTTTTAGTATGAAAAGACTTACCTAGCGCCCTCTCAAAAGAACATTTTGACTTAATTTAAGAAGACTTTGACTTATTTTAAGGAGTCTTATCAAGACAACTTTGCTCAACGCACTGGCAGACAAATTTGCTTGTTTTTAGGACACATTTGCTTAACGCACTGGCAGACAAATTTGCTTGTTTTCAGGATGAGATGTCTTAAAATAAGTAAAACTTTTTTTAAATCAAGTCAAATGTTTTCACAAGAAAGCGCTAGGTAAGTCTCTATACTGAAAACAATACCAACTAGTTTTTTTATCTTGATATAAGATTAATAACACTTGGTGAGATTTTGTTAGATAAGCAGTTTTTGCAGTGTATTCCATGACTTTGCCCCAAAAATGATCAAATTCCCTGACTTTCCATGTCTGGAATAGACTTTCCAAAATTCCATGATATTCCAGAAATTCCATGACCTGTGGGAACCCTGTAATAGTCATCCAGTAAGTGTGCTGGCACTCAGGAATGCCCCTTACATTCACATTTATTCATTTAGAAGACGCTTTTTTCCAAAGCATATATGTCAATTATATTACAAGGGCTATTGTCCCCGGAGCAACTTGGGGTTAAGTGCCTTGATCAAGGGCACAATGGTGGAAGCAGGGAATTGAACCCACAACTTTTCAGGCTATTACATGCTAGACCAGCTCCTTATCCACTACGCTACCACCACCCCTTACCTGATCTTCTTGCCATCTGGTTGGTTCCGTCCATCACAGTCTCCCTCAGCCTCTTCAGTGGGGCTTTGTGGTTCCGAGCGAGGGAATGCTGTCTTCAGTGTGTCCACTATGGCATTCACTACCAACTGCCACCAAACAGTCAAACAGAGGAAACGTCAACAATGACCCAAACTGTCATCTTGGCATCAATATTTTTCATGAAAAAATATGTAGCTGACCTTGTCGATCCGTGAAATGCTTGGCTTCTTCTCAAATGTCATTCTGGCATCTGTGTTGAGACCCAGGAATTCCTGCACCTCATCACTGTTGGCAGTCTCAGGGATGGTGCAGAGTTGCTGCCAAGCAGACACACACACACACACACACACACACACACACACACACACACACACACGCACACACACACACACACACAACAACAACATCAATGAACAAATGCCTTCATGCAATTCAAGACCTTTTTGCAATTCAAAATGACCAAGGCCCAATGACCATGGCTGTGTCCGAAACTGAAAAAATTCTGTCTTCTATAATAGCATTCGGTGACAGTGAGGCATCAAGGCATGTCCGAATCAAATTTTTCTATAAAATGCTCCCTTCTTTGTTTTGCCGAATTTTGAAGGCAGCGTGTATGCCTCCTTCATGCTGCCTTCAACCAACATTCTTTAGAACGTCACTGCTTCAACTCAACCCATTGATTAAAGTCAGCTGTCAGTATCCTGGCAACGGATGCTATCTTGCTAGACCGTCCGAAAGTTCATAGCTGCTACTTTGATACCTGCTATGGCAAGTGACTCGTTAGACAGTTGAAGGCAGTGAGGCAGCCGGCAGCTGCCCTCCGTTTCGGACACAGCCCATAATTCCGTAACATTAAGGCAGGGGGTTACTTTGAGATATGTCTCCAGCTGGCCTTTCCGAGCCTCCACCTTATCTACATCAGCATTCCCAAAGGGAAGATCCAGGAAGAGTCTCTTGGGGCCTTTCACATCTGTAATGACAGTTGATCATCACAATCAAGGCAAACATCTAGACTTTTGGAGCAATTTGACATATTTACTATATTACATACTGTTACATGTTATAACAATATAGTCTGACCAACATCTTAAATTGTTCCCTGTTAAATTTAAGTATTGTTTTGTATTTGTATGTCGCTGTATTTGTATGACAAAAGCGTCTGCCAAATCCCATAACCATGTATTCATTTATATACAGAGCAGGGTAGCACCTCGGGGTACAGTGCCTTGCTCAAGGGCACAACGGTGGAAACCAGGAATTGAACTTTTTGGCTACTGTATGCTGGCCCAGCTTCTTAACCACGGCGCTACCACCGCCCATATTTACACACTTCAGGGATGCAAACAAGTGAGAGGGGGAAAGGGGGGGGGGGGGGGAGTGCATGAATCACCTAAGTGACCCATTTTGGTATCAGATAGTCTCATCTAAAAGTTGAGCAGGTTACATCCCATAAGTTTACATACCCTTAGCATACACATGCTAAAGTTGACTAAAAAGAGGAATAAAAAATCATCTTTTGAAAATTGATCTTAAAGTCTTAATTTAAAAAATGAGGAAGAATCCAACCTTTAAGGACACCAATTTTCTTTGTGAATGAATAATGTATCGTAAATAAATAAATGCTCTTCCTTAAAATACAGGTGCTCATAAGTATACATACCCATATGTTAAATTCCCATAGAGGAAGGCAGATTTTTATTTTTAAAGGCCAGTTATTTCATGGATCCAGGATACTATGCATCCTGTTAAGTTCCCTTGGCTTTTGGAATTAAAATAGCCCCACATCATCGCATACCCTTCACCATACAGAAGAACATTTATTTATTTATTTATTTACTTACGATACATTATTCATTCATTCACAAAGAACATTATGTACATTTATGAGCACAACTGTACTAGCATACTGTAGAATGACAGGTGGCTTACTTTTCACCACCTTGCGGAGTTCTGGCTTCTCTTCCAGTCGAGTCTGTAGGTTGAGGAACTCACTATAGCGGCGGTTCACAGTGTGATACGCAACAGACTGGTCTGTTCCCGAGCCGTCCGAATCTGTAACAGTCTCATACTGCATACGTTCACACAGAGAAACAGAGAGTGAGTGGCACAGAAAGAGAGTCAGAGAGAGAAAATGAGAGAGAGAGAGTTTTAATTTTAGTGTAGAGGAGATTTTTGAGGATAAAAATAGCACCCCGGACAAAGCATCAAGAGCACACAGACATGGCATTACCTTCACAGTGTAGAGTGTGTACGGGTGTGTGCTGCTGCCTCTGTGCTCCTTGGCTGTGACCGTCCCAGTGATGTGCAGATTCTGGATGACCACAGGCCCCTCGGGGCTGCCAAGAGGTTCGAACTTGAAGGGGGGCAGACAGAGGCTCCCGGGGGCCGTCACCGAGCTGCCCTGGTGGAGCGAGGCCGGCATCTCCTCCACCGGGCTCTCGGGCCAGGAGTGCTGACCGGATACCCTGACCTTCGGCGCCGAGCGCTTCCCCGAGCTGAGGAAGCCAAAGGGCTCTTCCTCCAGGCACACGAGTCCGCAGAAATCGGTGGTGGACACGCAGTCGCAGAAGCGGTCCGTCTTGTCCTCCTCGAAGTTCAGGGAATCGTAGGAGATCTTCTTGCTGTCCGAGGACGGGGACTCCAGGTCGGAGGAGTCGGCCTCCTGGTCCCAGCGGGAGCTTCGAATCAGGCGGAGGAGGTCCGTGGGAGGTCTGGCTGGGCCGACGCGTCCCGAGAAGAGCCGCCCGGTCCCGCCGCACTGTGTGGGTTCCTCCAACGAGGAGAGGCTGTGGGCACTGCTCTCTGTGCTGGTCGGGCCCACTGAGGAGTACGAGGAGGCTTCGGTCAGCGTGACGCTGGACATTTCCGGCGTCCTCCACATCATTGTGGAGTCGAGACCACAGCTCCAGGAATCCTGCTGGGCCTCATAAAATGCTTCCTGCGTCTCTGCCTCATCTCCTGGCGAGCTGGGCTTTGTGAAAACGTCGACGATGGTGAGGTTGAGCCAGTCGGGACTGGACACTCTGGCCACAAGTGGCAGGAGGACGTTGCAAGTGATGAGCTCGACCACCATGAATCGGCCCGTCCGGGTCTCTAGGAGAGGGTACGGCACCAGCGCGTGCATGAGAAGGTCCACCACGGACCTGGAGTAGCTAAGCTCGGCCGCGCCACTCGCCAGGGCTGGGTGGGGGTTGAACGCCTGGCTGTACAGCTGCCACAGGTCCAGGACCTCGCCACCGCCCCGCGCATGTGGCTCTGAGCCGGGATCAGGCCGCGCCTGGGCCTGCTGCTGCTGGTGTTGCTGCCGTGCGCGGCTATAGCTCTGGAGGTGGCAGCCGCATAGCTCCAGGACCCGCTGCGCCAGTGCCCGCCTGTCCACGTGGCGCGCCCGCCGCTTCAGCTCGGCCGCCGACGCCAGCATGGCGTCCCGCACCACCCACTCAAACTCACCCTCCTCCTCGGCCACCAGGGTGCGGTACCACGAGGAGACGAAGTCACGCACGGCTTTGCTCACCGCGCTGTGGATCTCCCAGTCGAGCCGCCGCTCGCTGTCCACGGCAGGCTGGGCCGGGGGCGACTGGTACAGCGGCAGGAAGTGCTCCAGGTGGAGGAGGCTGTTGCCGTCCAGCATGACCCGGGACCCAAGCCAGCCTCCGAGCACCACCAGCAGGCTGGTGAAAACGCACAGGAGCCATACATTTACCAGCAGATGGAAGAGGACCAGCCAGGCCAGAAACACCCCACATCCCAGCACCTTCCTCTGGGCCAGTATGTTGGTGGCCGGCATCCCTTTTCAAGCTGACAAGAGTGTGTGGATAAACTAGTCAGGCAGCTATATCTGTAATTAAAGAATTGGATGACTACCAGTATATTTCTAATAGCCCACTCATAGAACAATTATGATTAGGCAAAAGCCTACCTAAGAAGCCTACTTATTCCTTAGTAGCCTATAGGCTAAACATTTACAAGAGCACAGTGAATGGTTCTGCTCTTCTGATGTCATGGTAGCTCACTAAGCCTACAGTAAAGTAGGCTTGTTAGATTTACAGTAACGTTGAATTCAGTAGTAGATTAGAACGTTAGATTCATTTAGATTTACAGTACGTTTGATCTCACAAATGTCATACTGCAGACAGCAGTATATATTTTATGCCTATTTTATTTTTGTAATGAATCACATACGAGGTTAATTGGCAGAAAGTCAGACATTCGTTTTACGATTAATGAAAGGGTAATAAACTGTAGGCTACCCAGACCAAGTACTGTAAACCGGCGTAAACCTACATGGACAATTTAGCTATTTAAAGTTCTAACATTATCACCATATTAGCTATATTTCTCAGCGAATATACTATTTCAAAAAAGATAGCACGAACCATCCGTGTAGGCTACTTCGTCAGGCATTTCTTGGCGTTGCATGCGATGCGATTACTAACACTAATCCACTTTGCCGGTCTGGTACATCCCCATCCCACCTGTGCTTGCCATGGTGATGACTTCCTCTTTGTCCAACAGCAGTGGACACGATTCTGTTTATAAAGCCTGCTGCCCTCTGCTGTTCTGCATGACGTCAAACTGTTAGTATACTATTGTTATTATTATTTATTGTTCAGGTAACTTCTAAGAAAAAAAGTTGTGCTAAGTAGCTTAAAGCATGTCAGTGATAAGAGTCTGATGATGTCTTCTGATACCAACACATTTAAGAGGATTTAAGATTTGAGCTACAAAAGGACAGATTAATTAAATTAATGATTGTTTTTCCTTGAGTGTTCGTTGTTCAAACAATTAGCCCTACAATGATAACCACATGCACCACACTGCAAATAAAGAATGGCCTACATGTTTTTATTTCAGTGATGGTTAAATTACACAGGCCAAGGCCCAATATATTGGAATGTTCAAATAGCACAGAGTAAACAAAATACAGCGACTAAACATAATAGGCTACTACAGGTGCACTATGGATGGCATGCATGTTTGCGTTGGAAGGGGCAAATGTTCTCCCCACAGTCCCAGCAGGGCTGGATGTCGTGCCGACCAGCTGGTTTATTTTGATGACAGCGACTGCACATATCATCTGTGCCATTCTGGCGATGTATCATTTTACGGAGATCCTTGCGTTTGGCATCATCCATACAGCAAGCCACGTCAACCACCGTGATTCTTTTGGGATCCCACACACAGTCCTCTTCTCGTCCTGTCCTGATGGCGCTAATACTGGAGTTGGGGGGCACCCAGGCGCAATCATATCCATTCTGGTGCCAAGTTTTTTGCATCGGATGGTTGTCACAGTCAATCTTTTTGACCCTGCCAACACGTACCTTCAGCTTAAACACAACTTTTTCCTTTTTGTCGGTATTTAGTGGGTAACATTTCGCTTTGTCAATGTTACGGCTGACATACACCCCAGCACCTAGCATTCCGTCCTTAGATTGTTGGAAACCATTGGTGACTATTGTCTTTGCGATGCGCAGGTGTGTGCCATGGTACATTGTGTAGGTACGTCCAGATTTTGGGTCCTCGTCGGCTGACAGAGTGTTATCCGAAACAGACTCCCAACCCGAGAAAGTTATCGCATCGTCCATTATCCCTACAGGAGAATTTTCGGTTAAATGCATTGCTGAAATAGACTACTGTAAATGTATGTAGGCTATGTATGAATGGTGCTAAATAAGGTGCTGTTGATAAGGCCTACCTTCTTATCCCGTCTTGTTGTTTGGTGTCGTTTCCTGGAATTGCACTTGTTTGTGGCACTTTAGGAGAAAGACAACCAAGACTAAAATAGTGTTGTGTTAAGTGACTTTCGTTTTCGATTTAGACAAATGAAAACCCTTCTCAGCCACTGCGCATGCGTTTTCGTGCGCTTGTCTACTGATGGTTTTTTTAAACCCCTAACTTCATTTTGAATAGTTGAAAATGAGCAATTGTTCCTATTTTCCATAGCAGTGGTTCCCAACCTTTTTTCAGTGATGTACCCCCTGTGAAATATTTTTTTAGCCAAGTACCCCCTAACCAGCGCAAAGCATTTTCAGTGTCTAATTATGACCGCCGCGCAGCGAAGCGGCGGTCATATAGGTTTAGTCAGATTTTTTTTTTTTTTTTCTTTTTCGCATGCCCAAATTTCCGTCAATGATTCCCGGGACACTGAAAGACCGGGGTACACGAAACTTGGTGGGCATGTAACCCCACATGGATAGCATGGAACCATCGTTTTTCGTTTTGATCTGTAGCCCCCCCGCTGGACTGGACCCCCGAAAGGAGGGTAGGACAGACACAGTTTTCTGTGAATATCTCGAAAACCGTAGGGTTTAGGAGGACCATTTTTTTTTTGTATGTTGATCTCAAGGGGCCATGTCAACTCATTCCATAACCACTCATTTATTGTATAGCGCCACCTAGTTAAACACAAAAAAGTAAAAATGAGGTGGTGTAATTGAAGGTATCTGTGACCTAACATAGTCAAAACTGCACGAAATTGGAATTGTAGGATCATTATGACACCCTCTGTATGCACGCCAAGTTTTGTGGAATTCCATTCATGGGGGGCCACACAATAAATTAATTTATGTTACTATACACCAACTGGCCTGTAGGTGGCCGGAGACAGTTTTCTGTGAATATCTCGATAACCGTAGGGCCTAGGAGGTCCACCTTTTTTTTGTATGTTGGTCTTAAGGGGGCATGTCAACCCATCCCATTACCACTTATTTCATGTATAGCGCCACCTAGTTAAAAATTAAAAAGCAAAAAATTAGGTGTTTTCATCACAATATCTCTGGCTGACAAGGTCAAAACTGCACGAAATTAAAAGTGTAGGATCATTATGACACCCTCCGAATGCATGCCAAGTTTTGTGTACTTTCGTTCATGGGGGGCCTTACAATAAAATAATTTATGTGTACATTTAGTGACGTACACCAACAAGGATTCCCGGGACACTGAAAGACCGGGGTACACAAAACTTGGTGGGCATGTACCCCCACATGGATAGCATGGAACCGTCATTCTTCGTTTTGATCTGTAGCCCCCCTGCTGGACTGGACCCCCCGAAAGGAGGGTAGGGCAGACACAGTTCTCTGTGAATATCTTGAGAACTGTAGGGCCTAGGATGACCAATTTTTTCCGTATGTTTGCCTCCAGGGGTCATGTTAACCCATTCCATGTGCACACATGTGCATAAACAGATACACACGCACACACATACATTTACAGTAATCATACGTATGACACATACTCACACAGTAGACATATGTACGCATGCATGCACATGCACAAACACACATACGCAGGCAAACACACAAGCACGCACATACACACACACACACACACACCTACACACATAAACATAAATTTGTACACGCACACATGCACATAATTCAAGAATTTTTCCCGTCATCTACTCCCTGAATTTTTGGTCATTGATACCCGGGACACCGAACCACCGGGGTACATGAAATTTGGTGGGTATGTAGCCCCACTAGACTTTTACGGAAAAATTTAATTTCGTCCCCGGGGACCACCACCAATTTCATCCATGGGGGGGTCTAAAAAAATTAGGTTATGTGTACATTTAGTGACTGTACACTCATTGGCCTGTAAATGGCGGTGCACACATATACACATGCACACACACAGGCACCCACATACTATCGGTATTAGAACGGCCGATACATAATTACAAATTCAGTAGGATTAAAAGAAAGCCAAAATAAATATTCATCATCATCATCATGGCTGCATTTTCAGTATTGGCGATAAGTAGTCGTTTGTCCACTAGATGGCGCATCGTTGCAGTGAGACGTAATTTTGTTGGAAGTTAAAAGTGGGTTGGAAAAAACAATGGACGCTTCCTACAAGGACTGTAATTTACCTCAGCGGACATCTAATAAGGATAGGACGATGTTCACATGAAGTGTAATTCCCATTTCTTCTTGAAGCCGAAATAAATCTGAGGATGTTTATCGGACATGCTTGGTTTTTACTGCAGGTACGTTAATCTTGTAATATCAATAAGGACCTAGGTAATGTTACCGTTAGCGTTAGTTGAGTGATGGAGGCATTTGATTGATTGCATTTGTAGAAAACTATAAATGCGGTTATACCAAGCAAATTGATAGCAGCACTGTTTGTATCTTTCGACTGTCATTTATTGCACGTGCTACAAAATCATTCTGTGCAATGGAAGATTTACCAACGTTACACCGGTCTGATACAGTTTTGCCTATACATGCGTGAGACTGAGACGCCTGTTTATTTTGTTTTAAGTGCGTGCAGGGTGTGAGAGGGGAATCGATGTGCTTTGATTACAGCTTGGTAGTTGTAGTCTTGTGAAATTAAAAAGCACGTGTGTGTGAAGTATCCAAACAATGACACCTTCATTTCATTATGGCTGCTTTAGCAACACACCTTAAGCTACTGTGTAGTGGGTCCCATCTAGAAGTGGCTACTTCATTCGCGCTTTCCTTGACTCATGGAGCTGCTTGAATGTTATTACAATTTTTCGCCACGATATGGCAGTTTAAGTCCGCTTGATACTGTAAGGCGTAAGCCATTGGTTTCCAAAGGAGATTTTATTTGTGTCGCCAGCATAGCCTATTGACAATTTATGTTGTAAATAGGCCTACCTTATAATCCTACCTGTAGCTCGTTTCAGACTAGGCTACTGTTACTTAATTTGTGCATTAACAATAACGTTTCAGACTACTGTTACTTAATTTGTGCATTGACAATAAAGTATTACATGAACTAAAGATGACTAAAATCTTATGTAGAAGAAGAAACATTCACAAAAAATCCATCCATCCAAAAATGACCTTTGTTTTTGATAGCTGTTGAAAACGGCATAAACGGCATTGTTATAAATACACAATAAATAAATAAATAAATAAATAAATAACATTATGCTGATACCTTTTGCTTTTCCCAAATACAATGTAGCCTACAGGTGGAAGTGACCTTTCATCAATCCAGTTGCAATGGATGAACTGTGATTAACTGCCCTACTTGTGATTGTTCAGAGATTTTAAAGGTTTTATAACAATGCTACATCTTCTTTGGCTATTCTACAATCTATTCACCTTTTCAGCATCAGTAGGCTACTTTCTGTGCAGCCGCACACACACACTCAGGCATGCCAAACAAGCATACACAAAAGTTTCAAGAGTGGGGGATGGAGTAAAATATGGAGACAAATTGAAGTGTGATTTATTTTCGCGGAACGGATGTACAGGACTGAGCGGCGGTCATAATTTGTACCGCTATGCGGTACATCTAGTTTATTAAACTTTGGAACTAATAAACACATACACATACAACTTATATTTTCCTGAAATATTTATTAAATAATTGTTAAAAAGTATTTTGCATGGATTCTACTTTTTAAATATATGAATATTTTATCCCTTAGTTTTTTTAGGGCATTTTCACTACCTTTAGTCATAAGGATTTATTCTGGTCATTGTAAGTGCCACACACACATATTATATATTGTTTTTTCCGACAGAGTCGAGGCTATCCAGATCTGCCATCATTTCATGTATTAGTACTAGCATTGATTTTATTTTGATTTTTAAAGAATTAAAATATAAAAAGCGTATTATAAAAAATCTTATATTTTGACATGTATCTCACCACAGCAAGCTCATAACTCTACATGTATTTCATGTGTGTGTAGGGCAGACTGTCCTGAATCTGGCAATATCATTGCCACGGTGGAGGGATTCTCTGGGGCTGAGCAATTTACAGGCATATGTGGTGTGCGCCTTACAGAAATAAATGACTTTTTTTTTAATTTAGTGATTAAAAATTACCTTTCTGCGCTCCATATCTGGAACACGAACTGATCTGACCTGACTTGACCCGAGTTTACGTGTGTGTGCCTATCTGCACTCATTATTCTCTACAACTTTTTACTGCGTTGCCATGAACAAAGTAAAGGCAAAAAAAGTGTTTCTTTGTCGAACAAATTGGGATGCACTGTGAGCCTTGAGTTGAATGCCATGCAGGAATTTGCTAGGATCTCAAAACTGGATTATGAACATTCTTTGCCATAGAGAAACACAATAGCGTTGGATTATAAACATGCTTTTCCACAAAAACAGACAAAAACGTGAGGTAAGTCTGTTTTATAACCCAGAAGGATGTACTTGGTATCAAATGATAGCTCTGTGTCTCATCTTTCATCTGACATGCGTGGCATATCTATCCGATCACAGGTCCGCGAGTAATTCAAACGATAGTGTGCAGTTGGTTTTTGTACATGACGTTATTATTTTGCAGTCACTTCGTCTGTTTTCATAAGCCAGAAGGATCGACATACTTGGATGGATACCAATGGATTACAATGGAATCCATTACCAATGGATAGCCCTGTGTCTCCTCTTTCATATGATAAGCTTGCCATATCTATGCGTTCACGGGTTCGCGAGTAATTCAAACGAGAGTAATGGGTGCGCAGGTGAACGCAGAGACTGTAAATATGATGCAAAATGATTTAATTTCATGATTTTTTTTTATCTTCATACTTTAACGTACAGACAAGTGCGTGGTCTCGTTGGAAAGCCTCACTTCTGCTCTGTGACACAATAAAGGCTTCTCGCTGAGTATGAACAGTTGCGGAGCAATAACAGAGAAGAAAGGGTGTGTTTTTTGACGCACTTTGCGTAATCGGCTTCTACGGGTTAAAATCTCACGTAACCCCTGGAGTGCCTTCACGTACCCCCAGGGAACCACTGTTCCATAGAAAGCTTAATCATTCAAAAGCACTGAACTGTACGGTTAGGCAACCAGCAACAGCTTGCAAATGGGATAAATTCCAGGGGTAAAATTTTAAATGATAAATTAAGACAACGTGTTGATAAAGTGTAGTGTTATGACTGACCTTAAGGTATTTATGTGTCAGTAGGCATGTGTGTCTGTTTGTGTGTGTGTGTGTGTGTGTGTGTGAGCATCCCTGAGGTTGTGAGATGCAAAAAAAAGAAGACATTTACACTGTGATATTGAAGTTCGTTCGTGTCACTTTAGGCCTCTGTAGGCTACTCTGTAGGCCTACTCTGCGCTCACCCTTAAAGTGCTCTATGACTCATGTTTCATTAATTACAGAGAGCACACAGAGTTATCAGAGTTTTGTGCTGGCAGGCCAAAGTCCATGTGAATAGAATTTGGTATCATATCCTACTGAGTCTTGAGACATTCAACTACGGCAATATTGTACGGTTTATTTGCATTTTTTTATATAACACCAAACAACAAGACGGGATAAGAAGGGCCTTATCAACAGCACCTTATTTAGCACCATTCATACATAGCCTACATACATAGGCCTACATACATTTGCAGTAGTCTATATATACAATAGGATGAGGAGAATCAGTTGACATATGTCCAGTGTAAGATAGAAACATGCATAATATATACGTGTGATATTATTTCCGTGGCTTCATTGAAGACATCCAGGGGAGTAGAGGAGTACAGCCGTTGAGTACTGGGGAAACCCCATCAACAGAGAACAAGTAGTCTTTGTAAAATCAACAGTCACACAGAACCCTACAATTCACAAATGCAGCTGACAAAGAATGCACACACACAACCAATACATCATGACAGCAGTCTAATCATCCTTTCTGGACATAGTCCTTCACCACCCCTTTGCTGTCATCACAGCAGAGAGCCTGTCATATTTTCCATTAGCATGGTCCATAGTTCCTCTAATCTAGAATGTTGATGCAAATGACTGTGAAACGTCTTTCAGCCAATAATTTGCATTTATTAAAATTGACTCGCAAGGCACACTGTGTGGGTATATAGGTTGAATGATCCACAACACATCCTCATAAGGCCAAAGGCAAAGATTTGTCCTTCTGCTTGATATAATGACTAAATGAAACATTAACTGGAGTGACTAATTCACATGTCTATTTCCCCAAACTCCTGGAACAACACCAACGCCATGGAAACAGGTATGTTTGGTTGCTGAATAGATTAATATACAATTTAACCTACAATATGTTTAGGCTGTCTGATAGTGATAGGGTAGGTTATCGCAAACATTATTTCCCTAATTTCTGTAAACTATAATCTACTTTTATTCAGATTAAAACGTTGTGGCCTAATTTACGAGGAACGTGTTCTGAAATAATGTCAAATCGCTTTCAACCCTATTGCGTTGCTTAGATTAAAGTGAAAAAATTATAGACATGTTTAAACAGCCATACATTTTGTGTCACAATTGATATGATTCATATGATTGGAAATTAAACACAATTAAACAAGAACAAATAGGCTTCACTGTAGTCTAGAACTTTACCCCTGGGGCCGGTCTACAAGGAAGATGCTCAAAGCGTTGTTTTCTCAACGATGCTCAAAGTCTTGTTTTCATGCATGCGTGCGTAACACTGTGCGTAACACAATGCTCGTTGTTCCAGGTAGCATGCGCAACATTTTAAGTAATTCGGTAAATAATCTTACATACATGCTTATACATGATTAGGCCAAAAGATAAAAGTAAATAAAGTAAAAACATTACATTACATTTCCAATGTGGCCTACTGGTTAGCACTTCGGACCTGTAACCGGAGGGTTGCCGGTTCCAACCCCGACCAGTAGGCATGGCTGAAGTGCCCTTGAGCAAGGCACCTAACCCCGAGCGCCGCTGTTGATGCAGGCAGCTCACTGAGCCGGGATTAGGGTTGCAAAATTCCGGGAATTTTCTAAATGGGAAACTTTCCATGGGAATTAATGGGAATTTTTAATATGGCAAGTTAGTCTATAACAGGGAACTTAAATGTAGTGGACAAAACCCTATCTTGCAGTCTAATATTAGTTAAAACAACCTGATTTAATTTCAGTCGAATTTCTACCCTGCACATATGTCAATCACATGCACACAGCAATAGGCATAGGCTGCTAGACATAAAGGAAACCTATGGTGCGTTTATATGCATGGGGGAAAAATGTTCCAACCAATCAGATTTTGTTGTTGAGTGGTGTGGTGTATCTTGGGAAGTTCAGTGTTGCTAGTTTAGCACTCTAGTAAACCATAGGCAGAGAATGCTAGCTAGCTTTGTATGTTAGGTTAAGCAAAATACCAACATACAAATCATATTGCTTATTTCGAAACAAAATGTTAATGTTTGTATATGAAACAGTTTGTATGAATTACCCAAAATTCCCAGTTAATTCCCGTAAATTCCCATAAATTCCCATAATTTCCTTTAATTCCATGATGGTTTCCAATTTGGAATATTTCCAAAATTCCCCAGCTTAACTTCCCATGGTAAGTTTCCGGAAAGTTTCCAGAAATTTACCGGAAATTTTCCGCCCCTTTGCAACCCTAGCTGGGATTAGTGTGTGCTTCACCTCACTGTGTGCTGTGTGTGTTTCACCAATTAATGGATTGGGGTAAATGCGGAGACCAAATTTCCCTCATGGGATCAAAAGAGTATATATATTTATACTATATATAATGTTTCTGCCAGAGACAAACATTTACATTTACATTTATTAATTTGGCGGACACGCTTATCCAAAGCTAAATGCAATGGAACATTTAAGCTATTAACATTTAAGCATTTTAAAATTTAAGGCACAGAGCTACAACTACAGCAATAGAATAACATTCAAGCTAACATTTAAGCCTTTTAACATTTCAACTTTTAAACTACAAAGTTATAGCTACCTAGGAATTACCACTGCATTAAAATAGTAGAGGATAGGAGTGCCTGCGTATTAAGTATTAAAAGTATGGAGGATGACAAGAGGTAGAAAAGGAGGTAGAGAGGGAAGTGGAGAGGGAGGAGGGAAGAGGGGGAAGAGTGTGGTAAGTGCTAGGAGTGTGTGAGGTTAAGTGCTAGGAAAGGCAACGTTTAATGTGGAATGTGTTAACAGGAAATGTATGCACCCCTGAATATTGAACAACACTATATTGCCAAAAGTATTGGGTCACCTGCCTTGACTCGCATATAAACTTAAGTGACATCCCATTGAAGTACGACAGAGTTTGGTGTGGATGAACTTGACTGGCCTGCACAGAGTCCTGACCTCAACCCTATAGAACACCTTTGGGATGGATTAGAGCAGAGACTGAAAACCAGGCCTTCACATCCAACATCAGTGTGTGACCTCAGAAATGCACTTCTGGAAGAATGGTCAAAAATTCCTCCTAAACCTTGTGGAAAGCCTTCCCAGAAGAATTGAAGCTGCTATAGCTGCAAAGGGTGGTCCGACGTCATATTAAACTCTATGGATTAAGAATGTCACTTCACTTCATATGCGAGTCAAGGCAGGTGACCCAATACTTTTGACAATATAGTGTATTTGCAAATAATTCAATATAGGCATACACATCATATTAACTAACTCTGAACAACCAGCTAATTCTAAATGAAGGTGACTGTAAGTAACCTGCTTATTACTGTGAAACCTGTGGATACAAGTGCATCAAATGTTAATAAATTGCAGGATGTTGTGGCATGATCTTGGCATTTTTGCCAAGTAATACTAATCTTTGACTTGTGCAAATAGGCCTAAATATGATCATAGGATAAGCTATTATTTTTGGGGGGCAGGAGTGTGAGTGTGTGTGGTGTATGTGAGTGTGTGTGTGTGTGTGAGAGGGAGGGGGTTCTTTTACCTCTGGAATATTATTGTTTTCCATATATTTCTCAGGCGTGTATATAGATCACTCACTTGTGATTATTGTTTCAATCCTTGTATGTGCAGATTATTCCAAAAGAGTCTACCAGGGTGTCAGAGTCAAACATACTGTTAAAGATCTCCTTGCAGAAAAACGATCAAGGCAGACTAACGTTCCCCGGTTTAATGTGAGTTGTGCATCCATTTACATTTACCTGTTTTGTCCTGTTTTATTCTTCCACTATTATAAACATGATTCAGATACATTCTATGATTTCATTTTATGTGTAACACCCATGCTAAAACCTCATAGAAGACAAAATCCGGTTTGTCCATATAAGCAAATTAGAACACCCATATGCTCATGTACTCTGTGGCCAATCAAAGTATACTGTTCTCTTAGTATTGTGAATCCTCTAATAGACTTCAAAACTTTCAGCAGTTAGTGTCAATGGTATCATGACACATACCGGTTATTATGGCTGAACGTAACAACGAAGTACTCTATCCTAAGTTGCTGGACACTATGAGATTGACATCAGACTGTGCCTGCCAAAACCACAACCTTCCTGTACCTTCCCGTCCTAATATCAATGGGCCGTTGTTCTAGAGGCGGTTAGCTCAGCTGGTAGCAAGTTAATCAGAAAAGACCTCTATCTGAGACAATAGAAGAGTTCAAGGCAGTATACTGTTGCTGGTATTAAGAAGCTAACTCTGTCAACTCTGGAGATTTCACTTATAAATTAACAGCAAAAGCATGACTTGCTGATTCTATGTGATCCCAATATGTTTACAACAAATTTTTCTTTTACCACTATCATTGAAAGCTAGAAGTAGAAAAAAATCCTTAACAAAATATGTTACAAGCTAGTGCATGCTCTGACAAGGTAACACAATTGTGATCCAATTATGTCAACAAGAGTAACTTTCAAAGTTCCCTTTGAAATGGCGTAGGTCTCTCCTTGATCAGAATGGCAGGTGGGATACCTCACAAGTCATCCATTCACATATTAACTCTGGGAAGAGCACGCAAAAGGTCCAGACACGCAAACGGAAGAGCTGTGGGTGCGCCTCCACTGTGACATGGGCAAATCACATTCAAATATCCACCCACAAAATTTGCCTGTCGTCTAGTTGCCTCAGTCCTTATTTTAGTTTTTTTTTTCTAAGATGTCTATTTTAGCTCCATGTCTCTCATTGTATGGAATCAGCAGTAATGTGTTACAAATTTCAATCCTTTACTTTTTTACTAATTTCAACGTAGTGAGATTAAATTATAACTAGTGGAGTGAAAAAGCCAGCATGCTAAATGGGTGGGTGATAATGGATCATAAAAACAAAATAAAGAAATCTCTCATGCAGTATGTGGTGTCTGGGCACAGGACAAAGGTTATAAAATAAATAGTATAGAAATGATTTTTTTCTTTTCTGGTTCACAGGCAGGGACCAATCCCTCACAAGCAGCATTTGTTCAGATGCCAGGTGAATTCTCATATTTCTATACGTTCATCGCAAACCATAACACTGTAAAAATAAGAGTACTACTGAAAAGGATCTTTAGATACACTGACAAGAGCAAAGGGGCCAAATTCAGAAAAAAAATCCATTCTCCTCTTACAGTCTCACATGTTCTTCCAGGTTACTACAGCATGCGGAGACCATTCCTCCAAGACTCTGAGCTCTGCCATCCCATGAAGCAGTACTCCACAGACACATACTCCTCTAGCCTTGGGGGCAAGGCTTTCTCTTATGACCACCCCTCCAGCTACCCCTTCATTGACAGCTACTACCCGAGCGACTCTTTTGGCGATTACCGCACTGCTTCGACATACAGCACAAGTGGAGGGTCTCTATTCCCACCGTCATCATTACCACCTCTGTTGCCACCCATGTCTGCAGAGTCATCTACGTCGCACCTTCTTTTGGTAGATATGCTTTTACTGCAGCTAATGGTGGGGTTGTTAAAGGCTACAGCATTGGCCTGCTCAATGGTAGTTTTCTAGGAGTAATTTAAGAGGTTATCTGCTGATGTGAGAATTAAATGTGAAATTAAAACTTCACTAAATGACTTCTTTTTTCCCCACTAAATTATAATGAGCAACGGGCTGTAAGCTATAGTAGCCTATGCATGAAGGGTGGCCATTTTTCATTTAAGCCATTTATAAGTTTCACACCAAAAAAAGCTTACAGACTTGACACTAGGACACATGCATTATCTCTATTGTATTCTATTCCACTCATTCTAAAGCCTTGGCTGTGCCACACCCTACAGAGAGACGCATGGGATCAGCCAACTGAAGTCCCAGTGAGTCAGCCAGATGTGTTGTGTCCCGAGGGGACCACTCCTGTGACCGGATCTCCTTCCATGGCTACCCAAGATTCTGAGAGTGCCTCAACATACCGCATGCCCACTTCACGCACTGGTGGATCAATGTCGTCCAGCTCCCAGCCATATCCAGTGCAGCCACTGGAAGAGGTTCCCTATCCTGCCACGTCATACGCTCCTGTGTCCAACTTCTCCCTTACCCCGTACATGACTGTTCCTGGAGACCTTGCTGTGGCAAAGATGCCAACCATGTCTTCAGAGGAAACTGGCGATGGCTCAGTGGCCCAGAGTGACACATCCACCTGGGCCAAGGATGACGGCAATGGTTCCTGGCTGTCTTATGAGACTAGAAGGGCTTTTTGATGGGTCCTCTTACGGAACTTATTAGGCCTAGAGCAGCCCGAAGAAATTTGACTCTGCACGAGAATATTTTTCAAATGGATTTTTTTCATGACATGCATTAACAACATGAAGGACACTAACGCTATCTTATTTTTTGTCTGTTTTTATTAGTATCAGTGTGGTTGTGTTGTGCTGTAGTATACTAGCGATACGATACCTTAATAAAACAAGCAAACCAGGGGATTTCTCGAAGGTGTAACTTAATGTCATCAACGTTAGAAAAACATGCAGCACAGAAACGTCCAAATAACTAGGCAAACCCCTATTTCCTTTCTTGATGAGTTTGTGCGAAAGACGGACAGACTTGGCATATGGTTGCTAAGACGCAAAGGTGTTGTCATGTTCAGGCCCCATTAGCGTTTAACTGACAATAGCTGTTCAAGGTTTCGCCTGCATCGATAGGGATAGATTTGGTGCTTAAAGTTTAAAAACTAGCTACAAGTTATAATAGGTTTGCATCATTGTTTTAAATAATGTATGAGTGTTTCAGTACTCGTGTTAGTTTTGGATTACCTCTTAAACATAAGATTACGTTATATGAGTTTTCGAAGAGGCATGTGTTTCTCAACCACGAAGTTGCTAGGCGCCTTTTGTTTTCATTCCTGATGTTACAGATATGTCAAGCGTGCTAGCATCTAGCTCTAAACTTTTTGTGGATCAACTTTTTACTACGCTGGCTAAATTAAGTTAGTTGTTGTATCTAAATACGGGAGCTAGATATATTTGATTTGTTGTTGTGTTTAGTGATATATTCGGAGAAGCTTCTTAATTTATCATGAGATACATTATTACAATGGAGGTGGAGGAGGGGAATAACGTTACAGAAGTTTTCGTCCATATGCTATTTAGCCTATCAACTGCTAGTTTCTTATCCTAGCTGTTGGACGTAATATCTAACTTGAAACAACTAACGTTAGCATATCTGGGGTAGCGTCCGTTGAGTCGGTAACATTACATTACCAACGTTGGTTTTCATGGTCAGACAAGGACTGCTTGAAATCAGTAAAGATACACTCTTGCTTTCTAGCACTACTGTAAGTAATAGAAGCTACAGTTAACGTTATGAAAATGTATGTGAGTGATGATGGCTAACGTTACATCATCAGGTTACAAACAGTAACGTTATTTCACGTTTAACAGGCTTAACAAGCAATAACGTGTATTTAGTCTTAGCACTTCGCACTGTTTATATAAACCTGAAGCTACAGCAAAACCTTTGGGATTGACAAACAATTCAAAGTCAAACTTACAGCTAATGCCAAACCATGGAACTGTACCATGTATTGGAGATGATAGGAGA
This sequence comes from Alosa sapidissima, assembly GCF_018492685.1. NCBI lineage: Eukaryota > Metazoa > Chordata > Actinopteri > Clupeiformes > Clupeidae > Alosa > Alosa sapidissima. Next base: position 32,357,269 of record NC_055961.1, on the reverse strand, counting down.
GGGCTCCTTTGGTCGAGTTTACAAAGGTCGCCGAAAGTACAGCGGGCAGGTAAGCTTGACATGGTTATTCGAAATCTGTTCAGGCTAGGTGGAGATGTATGGTTTTTGACATCTTCTTTCTCCTAACATTGTACAGGCGGTGGCGCTCAAGTTCATACCAAAAGTGGGTCGCTCAGAGAAGGAGCTTCGCAGCCTCAAAAGAGAGATTGAAATCATGAGAGGATTAAGACATCCCAACATAGTATTGCTCTTGGACAGCTTCGAGACTGACAGGGAGGTGGGAGAAACTATCATATCCGATCTTACTGTACAGCATGCCCTATTCCTAAAATGGCAATTCATTTGTATGTTAAACAGACAATTTTGACATTACATGAAAACAGGTTTAGGTTTTACACTGAACTTGTGTGTGAATAAATGAATGTTTGACTGACCGACGCTTCTTGTAGGTGGTTGTAGTTACAGAATATGCTGAAGGGGAGCTGTTCCAAATACTGGAGGATGATGGCAGCTTACCTGAGAGCCAGGTAGACTACACAAGAACTTGATATTTGTCATCTTTTCAATGCAAGACTTTTTTCCCCAAGATCAACAGGGAATAGCTGCATATAACCCATTAAACTTACCCATATTGCTCAGAAGGGCTTTGCTGGCAGTTACACAAGCAGCTTTCAACTTGAGCTCTTAATGACTTAACTCTAAAATAAACATGAATATGAGTATGTTAAGCCATATTAGAGTAAAATTTATGTCAGCTATGTCAACTAGATCAGCTGTTATAGTACTGCTTGATTATGCGTTATCCGTCTTAAACTTATAAGCTCAGCAGCTGATCCATCGAATCTAAACCTGTAAACATACTTTAGGCCTCATGATTATGGTGGCTGAGCTAGTGCTATACTGCAAACTCTTGTGTATGTAGGTACGTGCAATTGCCTGCCAGTTGGTGTCTGCCCTGTACTACTTGCACTCCCATCGGATTCTTCATCGAGACATGAAGCCGCAAAACATCCTACTTGGGAAAGGAGGAGTTGTGAAGCTGTGCGATTTCGGGTATGTCTATCTCTACCACACTCTAAGCTAATTTGTATTAGTACATTTCTATTTGTGTGTAATGTTAGATTTATACTCACCAAGATTTCGTAATCTTGTGTCAAGACAGTGGCAGATGTGTGCATGTGTTCTTTAAAACCGTTTATGCATTAGTGTACAAAATGGAAATTTAATTAACAAAGGACATGCATGACGTTAACCATTGCATGCTAAAATGTATACAGCAATGTTTTCCTTACATATGAACCCTCTTGATTTCCTAGCTTTGCCCGTGCTATGAGTGTGTCCACTCTGGTGCTGACCTCCATAAAGGGAACGCCACTCTACATGTCCCCGGAGCTGGTGGAGGAGAAGCCCTATGACCACACGGCTGACCTCTGGTCCCTGGGCTGCATCCTGTACGAGCTCCACACTGGAGTGCCCCCTTTCTACACCAACTCCATCTTCCAGCTGGTGCAGCTGATCGTCAAGGACCCCGTGAAGTGGCCGGAGACCATGAGCCCGGGCTGCACGGTACTGAAATGCTGCATGGTCATTGGTCGGTCCACATGTTTACACAGGAAATGTTTTTTGTTTCAGTTAATGTTGACAGCTTTGACTGTTTGTTTGTTTGTTTGTTTGTTTGTTTTACTGGGCAGAACTTCTTACAAGGTTTGTTGACGAAGGATCCCCAGAGAAGGCTGTCATGGCCTCACCTCCTTCAGCACCCGTTTGTTGCTGATGAAGTTCTAGGTGAGTTTCACTGTTGTGGCGCTGTGTTTTATTTGACCCTAAATTTGAGATATGTATAACATTCACATTACAGCATATTTTCCACAAACCTTGCCTAATGGTTTGGTGGGTTTGGGTTTTGGTAGTGCTCTCGGACGAGGGTTCATCCAGTCCACTGACCGTCACTCCCAGTCCAGATGTGCAGGCCCAGAAGCAGCTGCAGACTGCCGAGAGGACGGCTCCCTCCGCTGGGGAGAGCAAGCTGCTGCGCAAAGCCAGGGAGCAGAGGGACAAGGAGAGGCGAGTCAGACAGGTGAGAGCAGCACAGTGTAAGTGCAACCATGAAGTCACATAGCAAAAGTCATAGTAATTTATTCTAGTAGTGACTAAATGATAAGAAAAGATCAGTAAAATCACACTATTCTGTGGATGCTTTTGAGTTCTAGTAGTGTATGGATGTACGCACATCTATACAATTCAACAGGTGCTGGATAGTAGCCAATACAAGGAAAAAGAATACAAGGAAGAAACAACGTTTCGACCATTTAGGTCTGACGAGGACCTGAGTGGTCGAAACGTTGCACCATTAAAAATGGGAGCAGGTAATGGCCTCCTTACACCAAACAACCCCCATTCAAGCTATACTCAAAAGACTACAATCTTTCAAGAATCTTTCCCAAATGTTGTCAAAGTTGCTTGGTGTAAGGAGGCCATAAGACAGTGTGCGGATATCTCTTCTTTTTCCCTGCTTTTGAGTTCTCGCCTTTTGTTTAATGATGAAATTTTGCCTGAAAACGAAAGTTAAAACTCTGTTTCCTAAAAGAATGAATAGTCCAAAAGGAGGAAATAAAGGTTTAACTGGGAAAATGTTAATGGATAAAGGTAGCTATAGAGAGGAGGAGCAGAATAGTGGTGCCTTCAGTCTTGTAAAATTTATGGACTTTTTTCAAGTCCTTTTACATAAGTAATATTTCCACATGGACTTCATTGACTGTTGTTCTTTCCATTCCGCTGACAAGGATCAGATGGGAACGTCTAAAGCGGTTCCACCAAATCAGACCCGCTCCAGAACTGCACCAGCTGGGAAAACCTCCTCTGACAACTCCACCACCGCCTGCCCCCAGTTACAAGCAAATAGCACAAGGGTCATAAGGTAACCTACTGTCTGTTAAACCCACCCACCAACACACACACATGCACACGCACACGCACACAAAAGACAAAAAAATCCACTATAGAAGTTGTTACAGTTTTCCTGTGGGGAACCGTAACAGAAGTAAATATAAAGTGAAAGTAGCTTTGACAGTATTGTGTTAAAATATACGCTGACATATATTGAAATATACACTGACATATATTGAAATATACACTGACATACATGGCATATGCACTGGGACGAGGCATAGTGCAAGTGCTCATGTCTGGCTGGGCCTGCAGGGTGCATTCGGCTCCGAGTAAAGGTCAGATCAGCAGGGACTACGATCGGGAGTTCCCCTCGGTGGAGGTCGGCCCCAGGCAACTGCTGAAGTGCTCCGGGTCAAAACAAAGCAACCTGGGCTCCGTGCGGATGGACAGTGAGGTAAAGAGCACCGTCACAACATCTCCCAGTGATGTGCCTGGGGAGAGCTGGAAGTCAGGGACCACTGGGAAGAGCCAGTCTGTCATGTCTGCATGTTGAAAAAGATGGAATAAGTTAAGAAGTAGAGGTGTGCAAAAGTGAGGCAGAATTTTCTGAAGAGAGAGATTTAGAATGATAAAATGTATCATTTACTACGTATGTATTATGTTGTACAACTCCATAACACATCACATCAGTGCAAGAACAACATGACAGTGAACAACAGGAAGATCACAACTGCTGCATCAGTCAAGCAGACTTCTTATTGTCCAGTTTTTGCAATGCACCATAATTATGTCTTCCCGTAGGACATTGACAGTGATGAAGAATGGCAAAAGTTTGCTGAAGTGACAGATTGGACATGTCAGGTTTTGGCCAACTCAAATATTTTATCCCGCCTGAAGGGAAAACTGCTTGCTTCCAAAGAAAAGGTAAGAAGGGCTCAGTTTTGTAAAGTATATTGTCATCAGTTTCTGTAAAGTTTACTCCATGCTGTTATTGTGTCCAGGCTATTGCATTTACACCTGGGTGCTGGTCATATAATTAGAATATCATCATAAAGTGATTTATGTCAGTAATTCCATTCAAAAAGTGAAACTTGTATAATGTATACATTCATTCCACAAAGACTGATATATTTCAAGTGTTAATTTCTTTTAATTTTGATGATTATAACTGACAACTAATGAAAACCCTAAATTCAGTATCTCAGAAAATTAGAATATTGCGAAAAGGTTCAATATTGAAGACACCTGGTGCCACACTCTAATCAGCTAATTAAGTCAAAACACCTGCAAAGGCCTTTAAATGGTCTCTCAGTCTAGTTCAGTAGGTTACACAATCATGGGGAAGACTGCTGACTTGACAGTTGTCCAAAAGACGACCATTGGCACCTTGCACAAGGAGGGCAAGACACAAAAGGTCATTGCTAAAGAGGCTGGCTGTTCACAAAGCTCTGTGTCCAAGCACATTAATAGAGAGGCGAAGGGAAGGAAAAGATGTGGTAGAAAAAAGTGTACAAGCAATAGGGATAACTGCACCCTGGAGAGGATTGTGAAACAAAACCCATTCAAAAATGTGGGGGAGATTCACAAAGAGTGGACTGCAGCTGGAGTCAGTGCTTCAAGAACCACCACGCACAGACGTATGCAAGACATGGGTTTCAGCTGTCGCATTCCTTGTGTCAAGCCACTCTTGAACAAGAGACAGCGTCAGAAGCGTCTCGTCTGGGCTAAAGACAAAAAGGACTGGACTGCTGCTGAGTGGTCCAAAGTTATGCAAATTGTGTATTTCCTTTGGAAATCAAGGTCCCAGAGTCTGGAGGAAGAGATAAGAGGAGAGGCACAGAATCCACGTTGCTTGAAGTCCAGTGTAAAGTTTCCAGTCAGTGATGGTTTGGGGTGCCATGTAGGGCTGTCACTTTACGTTCGAAAATCGATTGCACAATCGATTGGACCAAACAACACAAGTTTCGAAAACTAAAATAGGGAATCGATTTTAACGAAATATAAAATAATTCCGAAGTGCAGAAAGCATTGCGAACGCTAAAAAGAAAATTACCACCAATTTTACGCACCGGGAACAGCTGTTTCAATCAGCTGCTATGCTGCTCGTGTTTTGCCAAAAAATGGAGGACAACGCGATCAACCTGTGCGACATGTAGAGAGACGAGTGATGGGCCCTAATAACTTGAGGAGTTCGATGTGGAAGTACTTCGGATTTTTGGTATATCAAACTATGGAGAAGAACAAAGCGGTAGGCTACGCAAACTGTGCAATCGAGTTCTACGTAGGCGAAATTTGTTTGACATTTCTAATCGTAAACACAGACACAGCTAGGTTGAAGCCTGCAGTCATGTCACTGATGTAATGGCAGTCCACTCGGCTTACTGGTTTTCGAGAATGTTGCACTTCTGTTTGTCATTGTGCACGAAACTTCACGCCAATAAATCAGAAATATTGCTGGCTTGCGTCTACAAGCGCCCTCTTTACGTTGGTCCTGCAGTTGTTTGTGGATTGGCCTATATTTGGCGTTGAAAATGGAAACGTCTTTAGACATAAAAAATCGATTTTACAATCGATTCAATGAACACTTATGTCTCAAAAATCGAACAGGATTTTTTCACAAAAGTGACAGCCCTAGTGCCATGTCATCTGCTGGTGTTGGTCCACTGTATTTTCTGAGGTCCAGGGTCAATGTAGCCGTCTACCAGGAAGTTTTAAAGCACATCATGCTTCCTGCTGCTGACCAACTTTATGGAGATGCAGATTTAATTTTCCAACAGGTCTTGGCACCTGCACACAGTGCCAAAGCTACCAGTACCTGGTTTAAAGGAGAATTCCGGTGTGATATTGACCTAAAGTGTGTTGAAACATGATACCAAGTGTGAACGTATGTCTCATAGCCCATCTCGGCTTGTCTCCTGCACTCCAAAATCTGGCGCTAGCCGATGCTACCAACAGCTTTTTCAATGGTGGTGCTTCGGCATCGGTCTAGCCATGCAAATAAATCACTGTTTTATACCATTTACGAGGCTCAATGTATCTCCACACTTCATTGCTAGACTTCCGAGGGCCCTGACATTTAAAACGAGACATTGAGAACTTTGAAAAAGCACTGGTATTTTACTTACAAGACGATTTATACAGACAGTAGTCTGTAAGTTTAAGTTGAAAGTTTAGCGTTTGCAGCCATCTTGAATTTAGTCACGATAAGTCGAGCGAGAGTAAGAATGAACAGGTATGATAAGGGATCAGATTCCAAAAATAATTCAGTGGAAATGCATGGATTCCAGTTGCTGCCACTGGAAGAAACTGGAATCCATGCATTTCTACTGAATTATTTTTGGAATCTGATCCCTTATCATACCTGTTCATTCTTACTCGTAGCTCGACTTATCGTGACTAAATTCAAGATGGCTGCCTAAACTTTGTGAAGATACTGTCTGTATAAATCGTCTTGTAAGTAAACTACCAGTGCTTTTTCAAAGTTCTCAATGTCTCGTTTTAAATGTCAGGGCCCTCGGAAGTCTACCAATGAAGTGTGGAGATATATTGAGCCTCGTAAATGGTGTAAAACAGTGGTTTATTTGCATGGCTAGCCCGATGCAGAAGCACCACCATTGAAAAAGATGTTGGTAGCATCGTCTAACTAGCGCCAGATTTTGGTGTGCAGGGGACAAGCCAAGATGGGCTATGAGACATACGTTCACACTCGGTATCATGTTTCAACACACTTTAGGTCAATATCACACTGGAATTCTCCTTTAAGGACCATGGTATCCCTGTTCTTAATTGGCCAGCAAACTCGCCTGACCTTAACCCTATAGAAAATCTATGGCGTATTGTGTAGAGGAAGATGCGATACGCCAGACCCAACAATGCAGAAGAGCTGAAGGCCACTATCAGAGCAACCTAGGCTCTCATAACACCTGAGCAGTGCCACTGACTGATCGACTCCATGCCACGCTGCATTGCTGCAGTAATTCAGGTAAAAGGATCCTCAACTAAGTATTGAGTGCTGTACATGCTCCTACTTTTCATGTTCATACTTTTCAGTTGGCCAACACATTTCTAAAAATCCTTTATTTGTATTGGTCTTAAGTAATATTCTAATTTTCTGAGATACTGAATTTGGGATTTTCATTAGTTGTCAGTTATAATTATCAAAATTAAAATAAATAAACATTTGAAATATATCAGTCTGTGTATAATGAATGGATATAATATACAAGTTTCACTTTTTGAATGTAATTACTGAAATAAATCAACCTTTTGATGATATTCTAATTATATGACCAGCACCTGTATATTTTAATTTATTCATTTAGATTATACGTTTGTCCAAAGTGATTTTAAAAAAAAGTGATTTAAAAAAAATAGCACAATCAAGGTACAGTGTGAATAACATACATTTTTGGAACAAAAAGTACTACTTCACATAAAAATCAAGGATGGCCCTTCAGAGTCAAGTTAAGTCAAGGGGTGTAGAGAAGAGGGATAGACAGGACATTGTTGCCATTATTCCTCTTAGAGAGTGGAAAGACTTTGTCAGAGATGTGATATTGCAAAACTTAAATTAGGTAATTATTTTCATAGTTGCTTAAACACACAAATTACGGTAGGGGCCCTAATAAAGGATTGGCGAAGTGCGAGAACAAATGTCATGCATGAGCTAAAGCTACTGTGTGACGTGTGGGAGCATCGAACTGACCTACCAATGTTTGATCTTGGTATTTAATGGGCAAATAGACTTTGCCAAGTGATTAAGTTAGCTTTAATTAGACATTAGACTTTCCCTTTGCCCATCGTTTAAAATGAGGCCCAGAGCTCTGCCTGATCTCTACCCCGTCTCTTCACTAGCTGCTGGATGGCATGTTGGAAGGTGCGAGTCAGATTCGGGAACCCCTCCAGGTTCTGAGAAATGTTTTGATCTCTGACCCGGAGCAAGCCCGCCATGTTTGTCAGGAAGTTGGTCTGCCACACTTCCTGTTTGATCTCATCGAGGATGTTCTTGGCAACACAGTAGTCCTGCAGGTAAAACAGCCAAGAAACATCAGCTTCTATCAGCTATCTGCATTCACTGAGACTGTATTGAGGTTCGGTACTATTCAAATGAGGAGTAGATGATCTACAGTAATTGTGTTTTGTCTCTGGGGCTTCATCTCTGTAGCAGGCCTGGAGTGGAGCAGTCTTGGGAGACCTGATGACTGTGCTGCTGGTGTACTGGGAAAGAGATCCGGACTGGGAAGTCGCAGGCAGGAGGTATATGTCCACTCCTCTCTCTTTTTCCTGCACTTTTGTGGTTTGAATCTATGGAAAGAAAATCTTTACATTTGCATATACTAATTTTTTGACAGACACTTTTAGTCATTTGGAGGGCAGCAGTTCGATTGTATGTAGCCAAAAACATTGATGAAGGGACTGCTGGCACATTTGCTTGTGCGGTAGCAGCAGACATGATTAAGATATCTGCTCAGACTGAACAAATATTGGGGCTGGATTACTGCTTTGGCATCCAGATATTTAATGTTGGCAGCCACCAAAGACGTTCGCTGTGTGTGGAAAGTCCCTGTCAGCAGGTGTTCACTGTGATAAACAAATCCAAAATCTTGGCATTGGCCAACATCCTGTTCAACCAGTTGAGCTACACAAGCACAGTAGCTGTACTTAAACGTGATATAAATCACTCCAAAAGATGCAGAGTAGTTTCTCTCCATAGAAAAATCATCACGGTTTTATACATATCCTGTAGCTCGTTTGAGAAAGGTTCTTTTTTAAATCTTTACCATAATATATACAACATGCAAATCCCCATACAAATACACACTAGTTCAAATAGTATTTTTACTGTATATGATAGGATAAAACTGATCACAATGACGTGTTCCCTTGAACAGACTGGAAGATCTCTCCAAGCTGTTCCTCCCAGTGTTGCTGCGTCCCTGCCCGCACCCTCTGGTGGTATGTGTGTTAGCACCCTTCTGACAGCCGCTCCCACAACAGATGTTTCTATCAATATTCATGAGATGGCTAGATGAGCAGCTAGCACGGCCTGCACCCCTGCGGCATGTTAAAATGAGCCCAGGCGCTCTGTACTGCATGTCTGAGCCCACTTGTTTGTTTGTTTGTGTGTGTGTGTGTGTGTGTGTGTGTTGCAGCCTCTATCAGCCTCAGTTCTGACCCTTTTCACACATCGTGGTGTGCATGTGGAGGTTGGGATGGACAGGCTGATGCTCATGTTGAAACATTTGCTGACAGACCCTGAAGAGGTATGTCTGTATCCTCTATATAAAATGACATTGATTACATTTAATATAATATATATTTTTTTGTATTTAAAATATAATCGATATACATATATTAACATTATAGAAATCTGTCCTTTTGATCACACCAAACTGATGGATGCAAAAATTGATTCTCTGTCCACAGTTCTACCACCTCCCAACCCCCCACTGGGGCATCTGTGATGGGTTACTCTCACTGTTGCTCTATACAGTCTCAGAGGTCATTTAACATATGTTTCTGTATTATTATTTTATCCCGTACGTCTGATTTCATAAGGGGATGCGACTGTCTGAAACATTGTTTACTTGTGTTACCTGTACCAGGGTGAAGTAGACTCTTTGTCTGGCCTGTTGGACTCTGATGTTTGGTGCCATCTATGGGTAAAAGTTGGAACCTCACTGGAAAAAACAACGAAGAGGAACTTTGTGTCGCACAATGGTACAGATTCTTTCTTTCTTTTTCTCTGAAATGACTTGTTTGATGAGCAGATGTTTGTATGTCTACTTGCTCTTTCCTCGGTGTAATCTGCTGCCCCTTCATCTCCGTTAGGACTGCACGATCTCCTGTCTCTGGCCACGCTTGCCTTCAGCCACGAGCCGTACAGCTGTGTCCCTCTGCTCTCCGACAGCTCGACCGCCTGCGTGTCCACCCTGAGCCATCTGCTGAACGCTCGCCGGTCCGTGGACATCTGTCCTTTAACGCATCTCACAAATACAACAAACAAGCAGCAGCATCAGCAGCACACAAGTAGACACAGCAACAGCAACCAGCGTGTCGCTATTGCATTCATGGCATGGGTTGTTACAGATGCGTTGGCGTGAGATTATACGCCTTTGTGCTTCCTCTCTTACGTCAACAGTGGCGAGCTGACTGGCAGCAGAGGCGGCGAGCTCTGGGGCGACGCGGGCGCCAGCAACCTCCCTGTGATGAGCTGCCACCTGCTCTGCTTCCCCTTTGCCCTCGAGTTGTCTCCCGAGAAGATGGCACAGCTCCTCCAGTGCTATCACAGCGCCAGCGTCGTCAAGGGTCTTGTGCAGGTGCAGCACGTATTTACACCCTTCTGCAGTTTCTTCCTGTAACATCTTTTGAACTGAATACATTGCTGCATCCTGTTAATCGCCCCACTAACAGAAATGTGCTTTATAAATGTTGATTCCTCTGCCCGCATGGTTTAGTGTGTGAAGTGGGAGCGGTCACTTAGTCTTTGTCTTGTTGTTGTCTGTTTGCCTGTCTAGGTCATCCAGTCCTTGCCCCCGTCCTCCCTGCTGGAGCTGCCCCTCACCTTGCTGTGCCGTCTGTCGCTGTGCGACCCTCAGCGCTCCGTGCCCAGCTTCACCGCCGCGGCCTGGGACCGAGGCTTCTTCTCCCTGCCCGGGGACGCTGGACCGGCGAGGACCGAGCAGAGCCACGACCGGTCACAGTCACAGTGGTCAGAGAGCGGAGCGGGCCGGTCCACACGCAACCCGCTCCCCACAGAGAGCAGCGAGGATCCGTCAAAGGACAGCAGGATGAGGGGAAACGGTGGTCACCACCAGCCAAAAGACAGGACGCAGCAGGCCATGGGGAGGGCAGAGCAAATGTGGGGAGGAGAGGGTGTGTCCATCAAAGACAGCCTTGACCAGCACAGTGCCCATGTAGAGGAGATTATGGACAGTTTAGAGAGCTCCAACCTACTCAGTGAGCACAGAGCCCAGGTTAAGAGGACCCAGACCCAATTCAGAGTTGGTTTAAACCAGTCCAGAACCGTAGATCAGCCCACCGGGAAGCCCAACCAAGCTAGTGCCATGGGGGCAGGAGACCAGCCCATGGAGCCCGCTCGGGTCCGGACAGCCAGCGCTCTCCTGCTGCTCCTCCTGGAGGAGGTGTCCCTGTCGGGCTGCGCGGCCGAGCTCCTCTCCCTGCTGTCGCAGGTGGCCCGCAGCTCCATCCGCTCCTCCCTGCTCCTCATCCCCCTGGAGCCCGCCACGCTGCGCACCGCCCTGGGCCACCCGGAGGACAGCGTGCGGGCCGCCGCCTGCAGCCTGCTGGGTAATCTGGACCCCCTGGTGGGGTGGTCCACGTCGGACGCGGACGTCCGCCTGGGTTTGGCCGCGCCGCCTGTCCTCCTGGAGGACCTGGTCAGCTGCTTGCGCGACCCGTCTCCGTCCGTGAGGAAGAGGGCGTGCCGGGCGGTCGGGACGTGGCTGGGGCTGATCGTGCTGGCGGGGCCAGGAGAAGGGACGCTAGGCCAGTCCCACGAGCTGAAACTGGACAGAAATGCAGGCGCTTCAGGTGGCAGCTCCCTGGCCCGAGCGAGGGGGAGAGTGGACAGACGGGGCAGCACAGGCACAGTCACTGGGGGGGGACGGGACGGGGTTGAGGGATGGACGGAGGTGGCGCTGGGCGCGGTGGCACCGCTGGCGTCGCTGCTCCGTGACCCGGACTCCCTGACACGCCAGCACAGCTGCTCAGCACTGGGCAATGCTGCCGGCCTCCGCGGGGGGAGGACCGCGCTGCTGGACGCCGATGCCCAGCGCCTGCTCCTGCACTCGGCCCAGGCCGACTCCCAGCATGCAGTGCAGCGAGCGGCGGCCGCAGCCCTGTGCTTGTTTGAACAGCAGGACACACAGCAGCAGCAGGTGAGGGGGTGTGGTGGACAGAGTGTCGGTACATGACACACAGTGTCTCAAAAGCACAACTGTCCTACAAACTGAATAGAACTGGGAGTGTTCGCACAGATCTAAGAATGCTGAGCCACCAAAATGATACATCGTGTTCTCAACAGTCTGGTCTAAATAGTGAAATTAATAATGTGGCACATAAAATCTCTTACCCCAGCACACAAAGCACACTTTCCCCAAATGTTTGTGTTAGATCTTATCTTATACTATTGACATATACTATACACATTCCCTAGCAATATGTCTGAAGTCATCTGTAGCAAGTGGAATAAAACAGTTTAATCTGAGATGTCGTTCCAATGGATGGATTGGATGCTTTTTCTCTCATAATTATTTAGTAATTTTGTTGAGTCAAGGCCCGCCAACAGTGACAGACAATGTAAAGATGAAATCTATCATTTGGTTTGTGAATTGGAATAAAAAGAATAAAACATACCACAAACCTTTCATGTGCTTAAATCAAGATGAGATGGTGTCAAGCCCAATTAATTTCACATGTCATGGCTGAGTACCCAAAGTCATCATCAACATCAATCCCCATATCTTGCTCTGTCACTGAAAACATATTTTCACAGCACGAGACGCATCTTGCCGAGTATGCGGAAACACCAAAGCCCCAGCATACGTTGATTACATTAATGGTGCTCCAGCATTTCTGCTTGTATCGGGGAGTCATTAAATTCAGGACAACTCGGCGGGAGCTCTGTTTGAATGAGCTCATTAATCATCAGACGCCTGCATTCAGAGACACTTTCTGAAGCAGAATTAATCCACGTCAGTGGAAACAGACACTAGAAACAGTCCAACGCCATGCCTAGCGTACAGCACGGAGTGCCCCACCCTGTTCCCACTCAGTGTGAGATACATATGACAGACAGAAAACCCCTACATTTACTCTTGCTTGCTAAGAAAAGTAGCCAACACTAACCAGCTTCACAAAAATCAAAAGATATGCGTACAAAAAAGTGCCATATTTCTCCCACTGTTTATTGCATGGATTATGTTGTTTGTCATTCCATATCTCTCCGTGTTTATCATTTCATGTAAACATTTACATGTGTAATGATACATTGGAGGATTGAGGACAGTGCAGTTGAAATGTTCCTTTCGATACAGAGCCAAGTTTGACATTAGTTTGTTTTGCTGTGGTATTAGAGGCCTGTGGCTTTGGGGGGCAAAATGGCCTGATTTACGTTCTGATCACAACATGTCGCTCAGCCAGAGCAAAACATATTAAATTGGGGGATATTAGGAAGCAGCATAATAGGGCTTACCAAATGGGCTTGAGAAACAGAGGGCCGCAACACCAGCTGTCTAGACATTAGTGGAAAAAATCTTCCACAACTCAGGCAATCAGTATGGTAAAAGGCAGAGTATCACGCTAGCAATCTCATGGAATAAAGTTGTTTTGGAAGGAATGTACATGTGTCCCCATCAGCATATGGGGCATGCTATGATGCTTTGCTGTAGTTTATCCAGAGATGGTTGTTTAGTGTATGAAGGGGCCAATTATTGGATTGCAGTGATTTACATTGAAGGACGCCCCACTGCTCTTATGGATTATGTGTCCTAAAATAATTAAGGGACTGCATAAAACCCCATGCAATTCAGTTAGAGATCTGAAAAGAATGTAAGGCCCAGGGTTTGTGCCACATGATGAAATGGTTGCCTATAACTTTGCCTTGCATTGGAGTTGCTGATACCTATGTGACTATATGTTTATCATTGTATGGTGGCCTTTCTTTGATTATCATGTCCTGAACACTTGCCCCCCCCCCTTCTCTCTCTCCTTCGCTCTCAATCTTTCACAAGGCTGTGAAATCCCTGCATGCCTGCAACATCCTTTGCCACGCGGCCTCAGACTGCCCCGCCACTAGATGATCACGATCACTGACTGCATGTTGAGAATGGTAACAAATGATGTACATTTTCCAAATAATGATGCGTTCTTGAAATGTTACTTGAGCATTTGAGCTAATAGGAATCAGTTTTATTTCACCTTGATTACGAACGCCAACTTGTGTCAGTGTGTTTGCAGCTGCAACGAAATTAAATGCTTTGTACACATATGAGTTTAGACCTAAAGCAAAAGTTAGATAAATAGATTCGAAATTAAATGCAGTAAAATGTCTGATAATTTCCATCTGATCGTATGAAGAGGGGTATTATTGGTCGAACAGTTAATCAAAATGCCACCTTTTCCTCGAGACGTGTAGAGTAGGCCTAATTAAGAAAATGCTAAATCAGAGAAAAGGTAGTTCTTATTTTTATGCTAATAGCCCAATTCTATGCTTGTCAAAACATGGCTTTAGGGGATGAGTGGATGAAAAACAAGCTGATTTGAAGACATGAGAGAAAACGTTTGCGCCAAACATGACATCTGGTGATTCAGTTTGGACAGCCCGCGTATCTGTTTGTGCCAACGGGCCGGGATTAGGTAGCAGGTCCTGTCATCTCCGCAGAAATAGCATGACTCATTTGAGTTAACGTGTGGTTTACCTGTCGGCCAATTTAAAACAAAGTTTTAGAGCGCATTTACACCACGATGTCACAGATGATCAGCCAAAATTTACCCAAATGCATGAAGCGCGCCAAAACAATTGCATGTCACATACATTTGCGAAATGTGTGAATAGGAGTTTCTCCACAACAGCTCACACGTTTTAAGTTAAACAAAAAGAGTAAGTTTGTAACACTCTTAATATCCAGAAAATTGTGGGAAAAGCGTGTTGGTATGTAATATTTAAAATTCCTGTTAAAAGACTCTCAGGTGTAGGTTTGATTCAAGCTTGAATTGTCTTATTCTCTGATAAAATTGGACCCTTTCAAAATATAGCAGAAGTGAAGACAAGCATTTTTTTTTCACAAAATCTGAATTGTCCTATAGGATGATTTTTTTTTTTTTTTTTTGCAAAGCATAGGGCATATTTTGCAAATCATAATGGGCAAAGAATTTTTTTCCTTGATTCGAGTCTACAAAAATATGAATGGTTTGATGGGGGTTTTAATGTTATTTCAAAAGCTCAACGTAACAATTTACATGTTTTTCATTGACCAGTTATGATTATTTTTCTTCATCAATTTCAGTAATTGTTACATAACCTGACATAGCCATTGGCGCTGTCAATCGGGGTTGTCAATGTTGTGAATTATTATGTGCAATTATTTCCTTTTAAAATGCGTAATTACTCGTTGGCCTACGTATCGTAATTATTTCTATCTACATACCGTATTTATTTTATTTTTCTATATTAAAAAAACAAAAAACATTTGTGTTATACAGGCAAATGTGTGTCTTGTGTTAAGGTCTGGGTGGTCTCGTTTCGAAATATAAAATAGATTAGATTTATCCACAAGGGCCCAATATTCCCGCACAGAATGTGTACTACGGCTTAATACATGGACAGGTCGATCAGCACTAAGAGAAATAATTGAAAATTAATTCATTATCGCATCTTGGTGCTCTGCATACCTAATAGACTGAGTTATCGTCTCAGTCAGAAATAAAGTGTTTCTGAGGTCGTCACTACAATTTGATAACGTAATTGCCGTGTATTTTTATTTTTGTGTCAGTTACTGGCAACACTAGACTTCTGTGAATGCGGTAAATAGACGATTATTGTTTTACTATTTTAAGTTAATACAATTAGCTTTCTGTGATATATATATATATATATATATAAACGTGAAACATTCTTCGTTTATTTCAACGTGGACAGCAACATATATCAGCCTTGTGGGTGGATGGGAAGCCTAGAATCTCAGTTCGTGGAAAGGTCAGCATGCTGTTTGTGTGGTGGTGAATGAAATGAATACAACTTGGTGACCGAAATATATTTCATTTGAGACCAAGACACCCCACCCCACCCCACGCCACACACACACACACACACACACACACTCTTTCCCCACACGCACACTTACTATGCTATAAATAAACATTTTACCCTTGTGAGTCTTTTGATGCCTTTCAGTCTATTTTAGCCAACACATGGGCACACTCTCTTAGATGCTTCTCTGGCACCGATATCCTCCAGCACCGCGCATTTTTTTTTCGTAATTGTGAAAACAAAGTTCAAAGCTCACATGTCCTGCCACAACATAGAATAGCCTAAACCACGTGTTTTGCACAAGTCTGCTCAACTGGCCTTACTAACAGATTCATCAAATAGCCTGATCGCAGAGTGACACGCATGGCTCTCCTCTTGGAGACATTTTCCTACGCAAATATTTGTGCAGGACAAATAGCCCTTGCGCTTTATGCTAATGCAGACCCCTTGTTTGAAATGCGATTTTCCTCTCTACACTGGTAATCTCCGGTTAATTGTAATTCGTGACTCAATAAAGAAAACAAAGTATCAGAACGCAAATCCTGCTTTTAAAGCTGAATTTTGCTACCGTGCCAAGAATTATAATCTATCCATACAGCCAAATCTCCGAAATATTTTACAACACACCAGCTTCAAAATGTATTACTGCGGTCACAAATCACTTTATTTGGGTAAGAGGAATGACATGAAGCACAAAGCAAATATGATGACACATCGACATGTCTCCTACAAAATGGCTACTGTTGGTATTTCAGCTGGTGTAAAATATCAAAATAGTGAAAGCTCAACTGCGTGTAGCCCCATAATTGAAACACACATCTAAACCACAAAAATGACAGAAATCACATTGCACTGTTAGCTATATTTCATAAACATGATTGTATATCGCCAAACTGTAAAATATCTGTCTTCAATAATCTGTAGCCTATAGAAGAAATACAAATTATGGAAAGGAAACATTGGCCTCTATTGCTATATCATTTAAGGTGCATGAACTAAAATAATAAACAACTCATAAATAAAGATTCACATTTCAGTAGTTCAGGCATTTGTGTCCTCATGCCCACTTATTCTGTTCAACTGAACTCATTTACCTGACTTAAAAATAATCAGTTTTCAAAACCATAACATTGATTTAAATGTTGATGAAATATTGCTAAAAGCAGAGACATGGCATCCTATGCTGTATGTATGGACATCAAATGCTACACAAACACTCTAGTGAAAAATATAAAAAGCTGTATAACTATAAATGTCTTTTTTTCTCTCACTCAAGAAACAATTCAAAGATAGAAATCAGAGCATTCGAGCCTTATAAAATCACAAACCCTGATTGTTCTCGCAAATACAGCAGTGACATTGGGCCAAGCAGTAGTTTGTGAATTAAAATACCCATTCACATCACTGTTACATGAAATGACTGGGCAAGGAGTGAGACACTGGCATTTTCCTTGCTGGAAATGAGGGACTTAGCACTCTGAACTTGTGCACTGGTGGTGTGCTATACAGTCTCAGGAACAAGAAAACAAAAAATACATGAGAAGCCATGAAGTCTTTGCCATGCAGAGGAGAGGAAAAAAATGACCAACACACATAGAGCTTGTAGCACACACAAGTTACAAACTGACATACCTCCAGACCTTTGGACATGTATAAACCTGAGCTGCAGAACTTACTTAGTAGGGAATAAAACTTCGTTTAGCTCATTTTCCTGAGGGAATACAATTTTGGAACATATATCATGGACAAGAACTTCCTTTCTTGCTTAGTGCACATCCTTTTTATAGTTCAGCTCATAACTCAATCAAACATTAAAAACAAAAACAGTAGGTGGTTTTCATCACCTTTGCTAACCAAAGTATATGTGCTATTCTTAAGACTAAATTAAAATTGATCATATATATATATATAAAACAATGACCCGCTTTAATTGGTAGTCTTGGAGAGAGGATACCCATGGATGCGGAAAGCTGATTGTCACCTAAGACATGACAGGATCACAGTGCTGACTTAGTTGGGAGTTCAAGCGGAGCTCATAGGGGAATTTGTGCTGCAGCTGGTGGAATTTGTCAGTTTGTAACAACAAAATTAAAAATAAAAATAACAAACACTAATAACGTGCAAAACCCCTATCCCTTTTCTTAGAAAAAAACATTCAACGCTCTTGAAAACATTCTAACTCAAATCGTATTCCCTGTTATAACGCTCTCGGATCTACTTGCAGGGGCTTCGGTTAACAGGCGCTTGGCATCAGGGGTTTGGTGCAGGGGTTCAAGCGCTGGCCTCCTGTTTAAGGCGCTGGCTGCGGGCCTTGTACACCTCGATCAGGAGATCTTTGACATACTGGATCTCACGCTCCACCGACTCCGCCTTGTCTCGGAGTTCACGGTTCTTTCCTTCCAGGCCGTGCAGCTGTTCCTCCAAGCAGTCCAGTTCTGCTCGCTTCCTCTGGCGGTATCTTCATGGTTTTAACAAAAAAAATTAAATACATTTTGTTAATTTTTATTTTATTCAAAAAATGAAATTAGAGAAAACAAAAATGAACAGTAACATTAAAAATGGCTCGTAACTAACATAAGCTGTAAAGTAAAGTATGATACCTACATCCTTGATTTATTAGCACTGGTATAACAGGTAGTATTTAACATGTAATTTGATCTGCTGCATTAAAAAAAAAAAAAATCATTCAGTCTGTATGTAGATATCTCAACAATAGGGATTACAACCATACATTATAATGTACATTACTTCAGCTGGTATCATACCTATGAGCAGCTGTCTTGTTCTGGTCCCGCTTCTTCTGCCTGCGTTCTCCGTGATGCACTTCCATTGGTAGGTCGTCTAGTTCAGACTTCAGAGAGCATGAGTCCTCCTTCAGCCCACAAACCACCCTTGGGCCTGGCGATCCCATGTCGGATCCCTGCCTGTCCCCAACCAAACACTCGGACCCCTGTCCCTCTAAAAAGCCACAGTGGAATTCGCTATGTTGGCGATGCCCCATTGGCATGCCTTCTGCTTTCAGTGGTTCACTCATAGCACCTAGGAAGCTGTGGTAGGCCTCCATTTGGGTTGAGCCCTGGAGGAAGCATCCATCACTGGACTCTGACTTCCAAGGGATGTTGTTGGCCTTTGCAACTTCACCACTGCCTTTGCTTTCACTCATCATTGCTACTTCATTGCTTACGCCTATACCACTAATGGTAACTTCCCTTACGCCATACATCAACATCTCTTCTTTCTTATGTGGGCCTTCAAGAGGCCCATTGAAGCTATACCCATTGCCAATAAGTTTGCCTCCACCCATGGTTTCCTCTGTATAACGGCAATTTTTCTCTTCCTTTGGTAAAATGGCGCACCTTCTGATCTCAACCGCACTGCCCAGGCAGTAGCCTTTGCCCACCACCCTCTCATCTTCCACACAGCTGTAACTACTGCCACTAAGTGCCACCGCTGGGTTACCTGAGCTATTTCCTTTGGAATTCCAGATGCTATTCTCGTAGCCCTCGCCCACCCTTAGCCCGTCGGAAACTCGCTTTCGGCCGCAGCCATTGTTGTTGTTGTTGTTGGGGCGACTGCAACTGTATGGGGCGTGTCTCGGGATCTTGGATCGGCCTATTGGGCTGCCACAAAAGCTCAGCAGGTCGAGTTCCCCAGTTGCTAGGGTAACAAGAAGTGGGCCGGATTCCGGTTGGTTTGAGGTGGCGTATGACGCATAGGGCAACTGGTAGTATGATGGGGGCCCCACTGGCGTCGGACCCTTGTCACATTTGCCCAGTTTCGAGGCTTTCTCAGGAAGTGGGTCGGACAGGAAGTAATCCTCTAGTTGAGCGAGCTCTTCTTGCAGCAGAGAGGTCATGACCTCCAAATCCGAGGGCACCTGGATGTCATGTTGGAGGGGTGAGGGGGGAAGGGAGGCATTTGGGGAGGGTGAGGAGTGAGGGGTTGGGAGGTAAGAGGAGAAATCCACTTCTTCCGTCATCCAGTCAGTGAGACCATCACCTATTGCAAGAGAGAAGATCATTAATTCTCAAGCAAGCACTCAAGCATAGTATTTGTAGTAACATATTAAAGTATTTTCTGAATCGTTTCATTAGTTGAGCATTTATGTTTTTTTTTTTTTTTGAAGAACACAAACAAATACAAAAAAATACCACAGTACTTAAGATTAAAGCGCATAATCAAGCGAAACAACATTCAAAGTCGTTCGAAAGAATGCTCTAAGAGGAGATCGATCAGTATTTTACTCACTGTTCAAGGAGAACGAATGTGCTGCAGTGCGGTGCCCACCTGAAACTGAGAAAAATAAAAAACTGTATTCACTGCAACTCACCAATTAAGTGCTGGCTCTCCTCAGGCCCCTCCCCCCTGCGTCCCTCCGATTGGCTGTGGTTAGCCTGTGGGTGAGAGAGAGCGAGGGGTTCTGCCGGGCAGGCGAGTAAAGCCTTCCAAATAGGTGCCGACACTGCCATCATCTTGTCCGTTTGCCTTACAGTTTAGAGGTCCGAGGGCACGCTTCGAGTTTGTGAAGTTCGAGTGATGAGCCACAGAAAAAAGGGCTGGGTGAGCATTATGAAACCTGGGGAAAAAACAGCAGGTGTAAAACTTCATCAGCTCCAATAGAACCATATCACACATAGTCAGATCTGATCATGTTTTCACTTTTGCTTATATCAACAAAATAAAAACAAAAACAACCAAGCAATAAGAAAAAAAAAGAAAGCCCTTTTTCACAACAGTAAACTCAACAGGTTTAAAATAATAAGTTTAAATTAATTGACAAATTATAAACATGATTTGTTTTAATTAGAGACTTACCAGAGCACTTACAAATACACTAGCCAAAAAAAAAAACTCATAAGCTTAATAGTCTAATCCCAGTTGCCAAAAAGTGATCAGACATCTCATTTTCATTCAACACAGTATTGCAATCACCATGGGACCAATTTACCAACCTCCAATGTTCCTCTCAGAAAATCTCTAGTGCCCAGTTAGGAAACTCAGTAGAACTCCCTATGTGAGCTGATGGGTGTAAGCCCAAGGCAGGGTTTACCAGCTGTTTGTTAAGTCCAGTCTCGCGCGTGAAAACAGGCACAACAAAACATCTGACTCCACAAGAGAGCACGCGTATGCAGACGATTAAAAAAAAAAAAACCTTCCTTGTTATAATTAAATGAAATTTCCTGAATGCGAGATTAAAAATATAATACTAACAGAAAACAGAAAATACGATTGTATCTGCCGACATTTCTGGTGCACAATAATACCCCACCAAAGAGTTAACTGTATGTCTGTACTACAGCTTGTATGCTGTGTTTACCCACTGTGATGTAGTCACAGGAAAAGAGAAAGTTGCTGCCTTCGGATGAACTAAACCTTGTTACAGCGCTGCAACTGGATTCACTCTGGCTTAGAATGAAAACAAAGTTGTCCTACTACTTGGCACACTATTAAAAATTTGACAGAAGGGGTGGCCAGAAGACCCACATAATTGAATCCCGCGGATAATAGATTAAGCGCCCAAAGCATAAGGCAAGTGCATAAGCAGATGATCTCGAGATGCTAGGCACACACGTGGTTTAGCTTCTGCCAATGACGTAATGCACAACAGTTGGCAGTACTTTTGGAATGACCCAGGTCTATTGTTCGCGATCTTGAGTAGACTATGCTGTGTCGCCCTACTACATTAATTCATCACATGGAAAACCAGCTTAGATTTCAATTCCAGAAACTGTTAGACGGCTAAAAATACTCAGGTAGTGTACTCAACCCATCAAAACATGCAATTCAGTAACTGTCATGCGGGCTATGGGCTGTGGGTAAACACTGCTCTCTTCGTAAAAACATGTTTTAGAATGTCCGCAGTATTACGCACGGCACTAGCCATTGTTTCCAGACTTTGGTTTATGGTCGTTAGCTGTTCTGAATGTCACCTGATGGCCATACATGACAATACACTGCATAATAAACTGTTGAGCTAATTAATAGCTGTAAGTAATACTAAGCCTGCTACACAACAAAGAAGTGTGTACACCAATAACAGCTTTGGCTAAATCTTGCCTCCGCGCAAGCAACAGTTGCACACATTGTGTCCAAAACTTTGAGTGTAGGCGAAAGTCTGACGTTATACACTGCATAGACATGCACAATGTATGAACAGATACAAATATTAACCAAAAAAGACCACCCATAAAACACAAAGACCCAGCAAGACGGACAAAGAAAGTTCAAATGGTATCAAGTTTTCACTTACTCCATTCTTGCTGGAAATGTAAGTTTTGAGTGCGTTGCAAAAGCAAAGCACGTTGGTCCCTGAGAGTCGACAAGTCTTTGAAATTAAAAAGCCATTGCTCCTTCGGAGTGTGCAGGACAGAAGTGCGGCTGAGCTGTTGCTTTGTTGTGATGAAGTTGATGACTGAGAGGCGACTAATTGAGCGAAAGCATCAGGTCATCCACACCTAGCAACCAGCTGCGTCACGCGGTCACCATTATACCTTAGATTCCTCCGCCCACAATGTAATTGTCAGATGCCCTCAACAAGGGTCACGCCACCTAACAATAATTGTAACCTATCAAGATCCTGAACTATTAATACAAACCCAAGAAAGTCAAGGGTGAGCAATAGCTATCACAACAGAGGGGATTGTTGATGAATGAGAACTGTCCATGCGTGAATGGAAGAATGAGGGCGCTTGGTTTCTGGGCGATGTGAGAAATATTAGGGGTGAAAACGTCTGATTGCTCCTATATATCGAGTCCCCTAGATAACAAAAGAATGCTCTGTTATTGTTTCGGGGAACTATTTCATATGAAATACCGAGGAGGAACACTTTTTGCACCCTATGAGATACATGGCCGCTATTGCAGTTCAGTTGCATCAGCGCTCTAAGCAAGAAGCAGATTCGTTGGATCGGCTGAACCTGTCGCGTCGTAATTGGCCGGACAAAGACTGTCTGATCTTCCCATTGGTTATGTGGTGATAGACGTTGCACCAAACCGAGTTTTTAGTTTACCGCTCTCCGTGCACATGTTCTACGTAAACATCCCGGGAGTAAAAACGCAAAGGCAGAAGATTTTCTGCAACGCCTGCTTGTCAGCTGTATCGTGTGACAATGTCATTGTGTTATAGGCTAAGCTAAAATCTTCATGTTACTTCGTAATCAGATTGAATTAATGCATTATGTCAGACTGTGGGTTAATAGCAGCTTGTTATTATTATGGTCTCATAGATATACCAAACTTTCATATTCTTTAAAAATGACATGTTCCTGCCTATTTATAAGACTAATATATATATATATATATATATATATATATAAGTATTCCTATTGATAGTTTAAAACTCGTAATTGAAATACACTTGCAAAGTAGCCTATTGTAGATATTTTTCAGTAGGCCTATCATTCATTCAACAGTGTGCATTGGTGTGCGGTGATGGAATGTCTAGACAGAATAGTTTAGTAGGTTGTGACCTTCTATGCTATGGATCACAATGAAAACTTGCTTTGTTTGCTTTATAGCATGATGATAGCAAAATAGTAGGCGAACCTATTGTCTGTAAAGAAGTAAGAATATGGCTTATTAAAGGATAGTATCACCAGGATCAGACTATTATGTGCTTATCCATAGCGCAATAATTTATTTTATCAACTGTTATGCAAAAGACCACGCTTTGTTTTTCCGCTTTCAGCAAATCCTAAAGCTGATTGAAGGAGCCGTCTCCCTGTTGCTATAGTAATAGCGAACACTGCCCCCTATTTTAGACATGTTTTCTGGTTGCTGTTGCCATGGGATTTGCGATGCTTGCTCTTTCACTACCACACACTCTGGTCCATGTTTGCCCACGTAGATGGAATGGGTTGCCACTGATGCTATTTTGTTTTAAACCAATTGTTAGTTTGAAATATGAATAAATACACTTAATTCATAACTTTGTGCTTATAGGTTCAGTACACCAGCCCACCTTGTCAGTATCTCTCCATCAAGTTGCTCATACAGCCTAGTGATTTCCTCAATATAAGCAACCACTCACAAGGATTTATGGAAATAAAACTCGCATAGCCAGTTATACCTAATATCATCTTGCCAAGCTTTCAGTTTTATGATCATATCCACAGGGAATATGCATGTCATTACATATGAACTGTTTTTCTTTTGCTTCTATCCTTACAAATTTAACTCTTGCACAAATTAGGCAGCAAGTACGATCAACAACAGGCCCGTGTCCCTCTACAGTAAGAATAACTGCTTTGATGGATTATGCATTTACACCGGTTGGAGTGTATATCCCCATAGGAAATTGGATTATTTACATTATGGCTCTATGAGATGAACTTCTGTTTCCACCTAGGCATACTTTTGCTTTGAGGATCAAAGCGTTTCAGAAGTTACTATGTGATAGGCTACTGTAATACAACTCATGTGACGGTTCGGGCGAAGAACTGCAGAAGTGCGACCTGATGCAATCTTCATGACCGCGATCGTAACGGAGACTGGGTGCGATAATAATGGTTGTTGAAGTCCGGAATCTCTCCCAGGAAAGCGCTGACTATCCCTACTCGCTCATCGTTAATTGGTCCATGGGGGCGCCCTGTTTGTAAAGAGCGTGAGAGAAAACCAGCACGGCACATATGGTGCCTGAACATAGTCCCCGTGTAACATCTCTTAAATTTGACTTTAATAATATCATTCTGAAATATGAGCACAATTTATTTCAGCTGCCATATTCATTGTTCCTCGAGGAACCTGCACTGTGTGTATAACCGTTAATTAAGCACCTGTTGGTTGTAGGCCTATTATGTTTAATATTGGATTTCACTGCTTTCATTACTATCTTGCTGTACTTAATGAAAATGATAAAATGGCCTTATGTTACTGTGATGTCTATCTTTCATTCATATGTTAGTGCACATAGCTTAAATCATTGTGCTCACTGTCTTCTCTAGATGTGGTGAGGTTGTCTGTGGGTTTCTGATCTGCGAGTCGAACAGGGAGTTTCTTGTCTTTGCCGGCGCGCGCACATGTGTGTGTATGCTCGACAGGGAGAAAGACAGACATAGATGGGGGGAGAGAGCAAGAACAGCATGCCAAGTTCATGTATGGTAGCCTACATTAGTTACAGTTACATCACCATTTCATCACCATCTCTCTTGGAATTCATTGTTGTTTCCAACTTCCTTACTTGCTTGTACATAACACTAAGATATTAACACAGCCTATTTGATTGGTACTTTATTAGGATAGCCTACTTTATCATGCTACTTCAGGGATTTTTTTCCTTCTTTAAAAGCTTATTTGGTAGGTTGGCCCACACATAGGCCTAGCTGCCTTACCCAAACGTATAGACTGTTGTTTATAAGCAGTAAAATGTCCATCAACTGTTAATCTAAAGCTGCACAATAGCCCGGTGAATCTTCTATGCATGCAGAATACTGAGTGATTTTACAGGTCTCTAGAGGGAACAAAGCAGATTTAAAGCTGTTTGGTTTTCTTTGAGTGAGTCAATTTGTGCTGCTCATCCTTTGAGACTCCGAAGTGTTTACAGTGGGCTTCTTGCATTCCAAACATAGATTTGTCAAGACAAGCTTTGAGAATGGGATTGGGAAAATGAGGCATCAGTATAGGTTATGTATTTACGCATGTCTACTATACACGTGGTGGAGTTAGGATCATGCGTCCCCGAAGACATTGGCCATTTGTTGTCCTAAAAGTCAACGACATCAGTCTGTTTAATACTGTACTTAACTATAATTAAGTTATTTGTAAATCCAAAGAGAAATTTGAATAACTGGTGGACTTGTGATATAATGGAAATTAGGAATATAATCCTGAGTTTGTATAACTTTTTAAATTACTAAATGGAATATAATGCTGTCGCTTGTGCGTCTCACAAATCGCGCACATTGTTTTAAATAGCCCAAGATGCGTAATTATAACATACGGAAAGTTTCCGAATCAGAAAAGACTACTGGCTTTGGGAATTCCATGTAAACAAATTAATTACATTGTGAGAAGTAGGATACCTATTTTGGCAAAGGCTGTCATCTTCTGGACACGCGTGGGACTGCAGTTATTTTTTTGGGAATGGGACAGGCATGGACTATCAAAGCTATGTAGAACTTTATAAAGTTAATTTTCGCCTGTATCACGCCAACAATAACGTTATGTTTGGTGTAACGAGGTCTGTTGGTGTGAAGATTTAAACTACACGGAGACAACTGAATGGTTTTAACAGGTGCCTCACTTGTATGCGTTTAACTACTACTGCTAAGCACTTTTGTCAGTTGCAGCAGCCATAAAAAATCGAAAGGATATCTAAAGCCCTCTATCTGAATAATTGAACACCTAAGTGTCAATCTTAAATTCATATTTAACTTTCTCTGCTGAGGTGCTTGGCTGATTTAAATGTCAAAGCGGACTGTTTTCTGTTTATCATCCTCGTCACACGGCACAGAGAGCACCATTAGCGTCGTCTTGATAGGAAGTCCTTACACTCACTCTGCCTCACCTTTAAACTTGGAGATAAGAGCAACAGCAGAATTATTTACGCGGCTGGGGGTTAATAATCCCCTTTTATTATCATAAATATTGTATAAAGCTGTCAAAACATCACGTCTAAGTATATGAAAAGCGATGTCTGACTACTAATGTGCTGCACAGGTACATTTCCAACTAGAGGGGGATCAAAATAGGTAGGCTACATTCACATTACGTGCGAGTGTCTGTGTCTGTATGCATGGAGATGTCTTTATCAAAAAGCATGCCCAACATGTTTTTATGAGATTAATGAGGCTTGGTATGACAGACTGAGGGAGCATCCATGTCACTCATGAAACCTGTACCGAGGAAATAGGCTTGCCTGCCACCTAAGTGCACTTAGTGGATATTTAAGCACCAGCGAAGGTTCATTTATGATTCTTGGCACTTTCGCACATTTTGAACACTTCTCATCATTCAAGTATGAAAGAAGAGTTGAAAAGTATTTAAATAAACAGATTCAGGTGACTCTTTTCATGACACTCTTTATTTGGCCCAGAGGTTTATGTCAATAATAATCTGTTTCCAGTGAAAAGTAACAGACATGTATATGGTTAGTAACTACAGAAGTCCATATATAGTTGTTATATGTATTGAATTAAGAGGAAATGTTGCAATGTAAATAAAAAAATCAATATTTCTCATGTATATTAACAAGAGTACTGGTGTTCGGCCTGTTTGCAAACAGCGTAAGCCAAAATAATGAAAAGTATAAGAAAGGCACGTGTCATCACCACAGTAGTGCTCAGCATCTTGTCATCAGTCTATTTTTTCCGTATATGGTATAGTATGTGGCTAATGGATATGACAGATTAGTGCGGCAGATTATGGATCGTCAATGTCATCTCTATATATGTGAAGGGTCCAAGCAGTCATATAGTGTACCCACAATGTAATATTAAAGAATCACAATATTTTAAGTATTTCCCTAGTATAAAACCATTACATTCAGATGTACAAAAGCAATGAAAAGATTTTAATTTGAGATGGACCAGAGTACAAACATAAATATGAAATGTATATGACATTATGATAAAAGCTTATTTGTCTCTTTGTTATATCAAAAACAATCTAATAACAGATTTAAATAAATCTTCATGTTTTCTTTTAAAACTGAGCAGCATAATATGAAATCTACTCTTTTCAATATTTCTATACATGCTAAGGTAATGGGCAATTTGTTGACATAATATACTCTCTTAAGCATGGACAGGCCTTGTCCCAGCTATCTTTCAGTTCATGTCAACTCTGGTGGTTTGAACTCATAATAAACCTATGGATGTCCTGTAAACCTATATAAAAGGTGTCTACAAGCTAAGTTTGCAGTTACTAAAATAAAATAAAAAATAGCAAGAAAAGCTTTTTCTTAATCTTAGACCTTTGGAAAAGTTTCATTGGTCATATTTACAGCAAACAGTCAGAAATATCTGTACATAAAAATCTCCCTTTAAAGATCCCAAGGCAGTAAAGTGAAAATGCTGGTGTAGAACTTATAAAAATGAACTGGCAAATACATGTGGGTGAATAGGAATTCACGAGGGGAACAGTTACCTCAGTATTCGCCACTCAGCCTCCCTGTTAAACGGAGTGAGTGGACGTGTGGAGACTGCTTCAACTGACCGCTGGGCAGTGGCGTGGCGAAAGGGACAGCCACCCCGACAGCATCCGAGCACCATTCATTTATTCATGCATTAATGTGAAATGCAACCAACGAAATACACTCCAGGAGATGCAGACTACACGTTTTTAACGCACAAAAATCATACAAGTCAGTAAGTACACAAAGGAATCTCCCCGATGATTCTTTCTTACGATGAAAAAAAAAGAAGTAATTTCCTTTTATATGAGTACAAAGTGAGCATCTCTTCGAGCTCTTAGCAGTTTTGTTTTTGTCTTAGCAGCTGGTGGCGTGTGTGGCGCCCATGCCCACATTTCCACACCAGCTGAGACAGGGTGGGAGTGTGAGCGCCAGACTGAGGGAGCATCGGAGACTCCCCATGTCCCCTCAGTGCTGCCCCCGCGGTGCCCGACCAGACCCGACCACTCTCTCTCGCTCTTCACTTAAGCGACCCTCCGTGGGCACTGAACTCGCTCAGGTCATAAACTGCGTGTAGCCCTCGGCCCCGGTCACTATGACGTCCATCCAAATGCGCATGGCCTCAGCCGAGGGAGCCACCATGAAGTAGAGGCGGTCGTGAGTCTTGACGCAGAACGTCAGGGAAGGATTCGGGCTCTAAGAGAATGGGAGTAAGTGAGAGAAACACATGGAGGAGGTGAAAGTCATTTTATAAACAATTTCAATGTGTTAGTTTTTCCTAGATGTTAACACAATCAGCTAAATAAGTTGACATGGTTGTTAAGTCTAATCACTTGATTAAGAGACACATGTTGTACCTTGGTAGCACTACGAAGATGATCATAGTAAACTTCCTCGATTGCCTGGAAGTAGATGACTCCCTTCAGCTTGGTCTCATGTTTGTCTGTTGATGGAGAACATGAACACAGAGTAATTTGTGTGCATATTAACAATTAAAAGATTAATTATTATAATACAATAAAATTAAAATTAAATTAAAAATATGCAATTAGGAAAACATTATCACTATAAAATATAATTATGGGTCACTTGTATATAAATGTCTAATAAGTGGAACTCATGGGAAATCACTTTTATATAAGCACTGAAGGCTCTGGAACCACACCATAAACCACGGCTCTCTGTTGATATCCTTCATTCCATTAGCCTTGCTTTAACGCAAAGCAAAATGCTCATCTGTTCAAATTCATTAACTCCACCAGTGGTGGTTCACTATAAACACTGTGCCCGGGGTAAAATGTCTCAGTGCATGTGCCGCATCCCTCGTCTTTCCGAGGCCTCTCCATTTGTTTTTACAATCCTGTCTTTGTTCATTATCTAAATTTGCTTAGTAATGGAATGGGTGTTGTTGTTTATTGGGTTCTTGTTTTTTTTTTTTGTTTTTTTTTTTTTTTTCAGAAGAGGAGTTGTGAGCCTGGTTGTGGTAGTCACGACTGAGCCAGGGGTAAAAACTCCCACCCCCCTTATAAATTCCGTGTTGGAGAAAGTATTGCAGTTTGTTTCATCATCATCATCACTACTAACATGGGGAGTGAGAGGGTGAAAAGGCTACACTCTGAAGCAAAGAGTGAGAAAGAAAGCAAGTGAAAGGAATGAGAGGGCGAATCACACGGCCCCCTTCTTTCTTTTTTTTTTGTCTTGTCTTGCTAAAGAAAGGGGTCAAAGAATTCTCACATCTAAATAGCCCTTCTCAAGAGCAGCTTATTTACAGATGGTATTGGACAATCAAGTGAGATTCAGTCTCTGGTAATTCCTACAACTGAGAACAAAATAAAGAAATAGTCACTAAGAAAAGAAGGGTAAAGCAATTAGTTAAAGTGACAAAATGACCAAATTGAATCATTATCATTATCAATTTCAATTATTTTATCATTATCGCATTTTTTTGAATTAGAAAAATGGGAAATTGTATGATTTGATGGATAGATGGATCCTGTCATGTTGCCAGTGGAAAATCAAATTATCAACAACAAATGACAAGAACAAAAACAAATAACAAATTCAAAGCGCCTACTGTGGAAGGCCATGACTAACGGCCAAATGCTTCTGCTTTTCTCACCTATGTAATAGGAGAAGGTTCTCTTCAGCCGATCGAAGACAAACCAGCGCTTCTTCCAGGACTTGATCTTGCCGCCCATTTTAACAAGATGCCCCTTGCACATCTTTTCGCTCACGATGACATAAGGACAGGTGTCCACGCAGTGGCCAGACGACTCCACATGGGAGCGGAGGTCAAACTCCTCCTTTCTGATTGGCAGATACCGGGTCATCGGACGAGCCTGGAAAGAAAAAAATTGTTGATAACTGTCATTTGAAAAAAATACAGTGCTTCCTACATTATACTAATTGAGATCAAATGAATTTCTATATAATTCTGTATATATTATATTATATTACTTTTACTCTTTATTTACAACTTGTGATGAAACAAATGTTACTGTATAAGTAGTTTAAAAATGTATGTTTCTGTTTCATGTACAGTATCTAGTAAGCGCTGGTGCAAAAACAGACCATATTTGGCTCTGCTCTGTCCATAAAAGCTCAGAATGTATGTTTTTCACCGCTGCCTCGACTCTTTAATTTTTTAAGACCTACTGGGGAAATATTAAAAATATATTCTTCACTGTGGATAATTCAAATGAGGTTTCTGATGGGCAAACAGCAGTGTCCTGCTTTTTTATCTCCTCGTAGGCTGCCTCGCTGGACGCCTTTCTTTCATCTTTCAAGTTCTTTTTTTTCTCTTTTTCTTCCCGCATTCCCTCACTCTTGCCATCCTTCCAAATCCACTCCCTCTCACATCTCTCTCCCAGCCAATTCTTTCTCCATCCTTGTTTTTGTGTTTTTCTATTCAGCATTTCATTTCTTTCACCTCGAGGGCGTCATGCATTTACTCGCTGTGCGTAACAAATGTTCGGCAATCTAAGAGTAGCAGAACCAAATTTGAAGAAAAGAGGCTTCCGACACAATAAAAGGTGCTAAGTTGTGATAGGGCGCGATATCATCTGTTGACTAAAACCTTGGCGCCGACTTTTTGTTCATTTCCCATTTCTAGTTTTTCGGTTCTGAACATGAATTCGTAACACTTACTATCAGTAAAACATAGGTAACGACTTCACAAGCAAAGACAGACCCAGACCAAAAGTTGAAAATGAAAAAAAAAAAAAAAAAGAATAACAACAAAAACACACAGACCGACTTCTGCAATTCTCATTTAAGATTCTGGGACATGCGCATGTCCACAGGGGGCCCGAGACGAGCCGCTCCTCTTTAACCCACTGACCTGAGAGCAGTGTTTCTCCCTCAGCTTCACCTCCTCCTCGACCAGACGCTGCCTGTGCGCCGTCTCCTCCTGCAGCCTCCTCTCCACCTCCTCGCGCCTCCTGCGCTCCTCCTCGAGCATCTGGCGCCGAGCCTGCGCCTCCCTCTCCTGAGAGGCAGAGGAGGAGGCCACGTCGGTGGCAGTCGGCAGAACATTAGCTAAACACACACTGGGCTAATTGGGTTCATCCACAAACAAATCTTTGCTCTTTGATTTCACACAGTGCGAGCAGAGATTTTGAAGCGGCTATAGAGTGAATGAGTTAAAATATGTTGTTGTTATAGAGATCCTGACACCTAAAACAAGTTAAGATATTTTAAGTGACGTGTTATGGTGAAAGATTCTTTGTTGAGATGGCCACATTTTTTTTGTGTGTTAAAATATGTCTATAGAGATTCTGTCACTTGAAGGTGAAAGAAGTACGCTATAGAGGCCACTATGGAAGCCCACATGTGTGTGAATGAGTGACAGGCTTAGGCAGCGTGACAGCTGAGCAGAGTGACAGCTCTGTTCATGGCAGAGTTCCTCAGATTCAAAGAGTCTAAGAGGAAATAATGCCCTCAAGGATATAAAACAGAAGAAAGACACACAGACTCACACTCGCACTACAGATTAGATTATACAGTATATTAAAATCAGAAACGTAGCCATGAAAGTTGATTACAGATTCCTCCATGGCAGATACACAATGAACATTTATAACATGAGAAATGCAGTAAATCAGACTAAAATGCGTTGAAGACGGTTTCCCGTATTTTCAATGTGACCCGGTGGATAACACCTAGTCTCACACTAAAGGCTTTTTTCAATGGAGATTTCCATTGAAGCTGTTTTTTAGTCCAGGCCTAGGCTTAATCCCTTGTAGGGGGATCGGGCTGTGTGTGCGTGTGTATGTGTGTGTGTGTGCGTGTGTGTGGTTACGTACTCTGCTCTCCACCAGTCTGGCCTTCTCCTGCTGCGCCTCCTTCAGCATCTTCTCCATCTCCTCCAGCCTCAGGCCCGCCATGCCGATGCCACTGCGCAGGAACAACACACAAGTTAAACTCACTCACTCACACACACCACACACACACTCACTCATTCAATCTGTCTCTCTCTCTCTCACACACACACACACACTCATACTGTGCACTTAGTGAGTGTGATATCATGTCCACCACTGTCACTTGGCCTTTAAAACAAGAGGTATCTCTCTATATATATATCTCTCTCTCCCTCTCTCTATATCTATCTCTCCCTCTCTATCTCTCTCCTAGCTTGATGACTGTCAGAGCACCTCTAGTGACACGGTGGTTGCGGAATATATAATGTGACAATAGGGCATGTTGTGCATCTGGGCAGAATACAACTTTGAACAGGTGAGCTTTTTGTCTTTGGTTTGTAGAAGTTGTCATGGTAACAGGCAGGGTTGCCTGCTGTCATGAGGAAAAAGACAAAAGAAAAAAGAAAAAAAGCGGGAAGAAAAAAATGTAAGGGGAGGATCAAGCAAGGATGACCCGTTGTCAGGGGAACAGGGCAGAGCGGAATGTTCCCATGGAAACTGTCTCAAAGTTTCTCTGTCTCCTCTCACCTCTCCGGGGAACAGGCAGAGTTGTTGCCCGTGGAGACGCTGGTTTCCACACTGTCGGAGCTCTCCAGGCTGAGGGTGTCAAAAGCCTGCTCTCCGCCGGGAGGCGGGGCCTGGTGGTGGAGGATGGAGTGGTGCACCATGGCAGGGCCGCCGCTGTTGCCAAACGAGGGGAATGACATGTTGAGCTGAGATTGGGAGCCCTGCAGCGCCCCCCAGTGGTTCTGCAGCTCCACTGCAGGTCTCTGCTTCAGCTCCCCCGGACGACCCCTCTGTTCATCCAGCGACTGGCCTGTGATCACAGAGAGAGAGATAGACAGAGAGAAAGAGAGATACGAATGTTATAAATGTCTTCAATACATCCAGATTACCACAGACACCTGACCACAGTATCTGAGTGAGTGAACAGTATCTGGAATCCACAGTAAATGTACTAACTACACTGAAATATTTCTTGGCTGAAAAAAAGCCTGTTTGCATTAGCTGGGTTTCCATTCAACATTTTCATACACATTTTGACCATTCAAATAAGAAATCCTGACACTTTAAATTTGCATTTAATCTTCTAATGTGTATAAAAATTCCATTTGCTGGGGGGGGGGGGGGGGGGGGGGGGGTGGATTAACTCTCGATTTGCATAAATTATAATGCGATTAAAGTTAAAGGGACACCAGGCAACGTTTTCGTGTTAATTAATCATCTTCGTAAGTCGGTATATGGTTAAATGACTCATTACGGGGCGAATGAAGGCTCTCTCGTCCGCCCCTACTGCCTGTAGAAAGAATATCCCACTTGCAAGTTCGGTGTAGCCTACCCGCCGACCGAAGCAGGATCAGTTTACAGCACAGAGGCAGGCTAACGAAACGCTAGAGATTGTTGCAAACGTGTGTATAATGGAAGAGCCGGCGAAGAAGCAGCGAAAACCCTTGACGGAAGACGCAAAGAAAAGGAAAATAGCTTCAGACCGAGCGAGGGGGAGTTTCGTAGAGAAAAAGCATCAGGCTTGCCTGGTGTCCCTTTAATGTATACAGTTTGTTCACATATGTTTATTATTATTATTATTATTATTATTATTATTGTTATTACTTTTGTTTTTGTTTTGTTTTGTTTATTTGTTTGTCTGTAAAGCACTTTGTGCTTAAAAAGTGCTATATAAATGTTATTATATTTTATTTTATTATGTTCGCATTTGTTGCATTTTTACCTACATCTTACTGTAAACGTTGCCCAGACGACCTTATGTTTTGATCCCACAGCTGATCCAAACTTTTCCCTCGATTAGGAGAATGTCCGTTTTTAATTTGCGGAACACAGTGGACAGAAACACACGCAGATGCACATTTTCTTTAGCTGAACTTTCATGAATGTGCATAGAATGA
This sequence comes from Alosa sapidissima, assembly GCF_018492685.1. NCBI lineage: Eukaryota > Metazoa > Chordata > Actinopteri > Clupeiformes > Clupeidae > Alosa > Alosa sapidissima. The sequence continues at coordinate 32,323,213 of NC_055961.1, read as the reverse complement.
GCTAAATGGAGACCCAGCAATTAATTCTCATCACAGTCTCTTTCTGTAGTCATAATGAAGCAACGAGATACATGAGTCTCTTTGAGTGGTCAAGTCTCTGTAAAGAATCACCTTTGCCTTGCATGGCCAGCTGTCTTTTGGTTTCCAGGTCCAGATGGGTGAGGGAGAGCTCCGACAGCTCCTTGGAGAGGCTGGAGGAATGGCCGAGCATCTGTAGGAAGTCAGAGAAGAGACCAGAGAGGTCAAATCATGACAAATGCACATCCAGCAGCCACAGGGGGCGCCGTGGAGCATAGGGAGTGGTATCAAAGAGAAAACAATATGGACATTCATGGACTGGACTGGACTGGACATTCATGATGATGGAGTGCTTCACCTTTGTTGGCGTCTCCCTCCCCGGCAGGCCAGCCCTGGACTGCGGAGGAGTGGCTGTCCCATTGGTGTTCCCCCGTGTGAGGGTCATCTGTCCCCCCTCTCCGTCAATCTTGCCACGGTACACCTGTGAAGGGAACTACCATCAGTCCAGTCCTTTGGACACATCCCAACCGAGAGACACCTTCGCCATTAATCCACGTCAACCTCTTCAGCCTACTGACCGCAGATATTTCAGCGGGGACAACCAAAATGGCCTCCTCGCTTATCAAATTAAAAAAGTAATTCGTCCAGAGGTGGGAGTGGACAGAGCAACAGAAAAAAAAAACAAGCAGTTGAGCGACAAGCAGTGTGAAGAAAGCTGCGTGTTCACATGGCGTGTTTACCTGCATGGGTCGGCGACCGGAGTGCGACTTAGCCGGTAGAGGGGGAGGGCATGGCTGGCTGGGCTCCCCAGCAGACATTAAGTCCTGGTACCAGTGCTCTAAATCAAGCCTGGGGGCATGAGGCCGGCTCAGCTCAGGCTGGCTCTTTACAGGAGCAGAGTAGCCAGGCAAAGCAGAGAGGAGGAAAGGATGAGAGGAGGGAGAGAAAGGAACAGTGGAGCAGAGAGAAGAATAAAAGGAGGAAAAGAAGTTATTGGAAGAGTTGAAGTGATATCAGCCATTTCTCAAGCAAATATTACCAGATGTATCCAGTTCATTAACACAAGATTAAATGAACACCATACTCACTGTAATATCTAAACAAACCTAATGCACACACACACCATGCACATAAACAACACTGATACAGTTAAAGCATAACGTATAAATTATGAGTAAAACAAAACAAGATAAAAAGAGCTAAAACGAAACAAGGAAAACAGGTGCATGCAGTTTTACAGTAATCGAGGCCAACTGGTCTCAACTTCATCGACCTGATGCCTCCTCAGAATCTAACCAAAGACTACTACGGACGCTCAACGGACATCCGACAGTCATGCATGGAGGACATCACACGTCAGCACTACTACCATGCTAGAGCGAAAGGTATTCACCTCGGACGCAAGAGAGCGGGACGAGCCATACAGCGACCTGTAGCTGGTGGGAGGGGGCTCGGGGACTAACTGTTGGAATGACTGGATGGGAGACGTGGGGGAGGGGTCCACCTTAGGCATCCCGTAGAGCTCGTTTAACTGACCGACAGTAATGTACTGATCCCCAACCAAACAGGCCAGCGAGAGCAGACATACGGGATGGACAGATGAGGAGGGCCGGAGCAGGAGAAGCAGGTGGGGAGGAGAGAAGGAGCATTGGTCAAGGGGAAAGTGACCACACTGTAGGTCCAGTCAATAAAGCATTTACAGTAATGAAGCAGGATCAGACAAGGAATAAGTGTATCCAACAGATGAAAATGCATGAAAAAGATAGATAAATAGATAGATAGATAGATAGATAGATAGATAGACAGATAGACAGATAGATAGATTGAGAGATAGAGAGAGAGAAGATGAAGTGAGGGAATCAGCTGACAGACAAAAGCACCGACAGAGAGAGAGAGAGAGAGCAAGTACCTCGCGAGGGGAGTCTGGAATTAGAGGGAGAGCAGAGGAGTAGCTTAGGGGTGCAGAGGAGGTAGTGTGGGTCTGGACACAACTGGCCCCATACATCTTATAGACATCAGAAAGCCTCAGATACTCCTGACAGCATCCAAATCACATGGACATGGACACACACACACACACACACACACAAGGAAGAGAGGAAATTAAAGGCCACTCTCTCAACCCCAAAAGACACACTCACACACATATGCATAGATGTGCAACGTGCAACAAATAGATTAGGCATCTTCATTTAACACTATATTGTAATTATTAATATTAATACTTTCTACGGTGTTCTTTTATGACCACAACGTCCAAGACTCAGTTTTCAGTGCAATGGCAAAGCATGAACACAACACACATGTGAGCATTCACAACATCAAAGTGATACCAATGTAAAAAACACAGCACAGGAACTAGCAGGACAAACCCCATTGCAAATGCCCTGAGGAGAATTTACATGGAGAGCAAAAACAAAGGAGAACACACACACACACACACACACACACACACACACACACACACACACACACACACACACACACACACACACACACACACACACACACACACACTCAGACGCCTCAGTCAAGATGATGACTTTGCCAGACAAATCAAGAAGCAGTATGTGCATGCATGCAGCTCGCAATCCTGCCTGAAAGGCTTCTAGCCAAAACAAACATAACAAATCTTTTGCTACGTTGCAACTGGAAATAACAACCCAAAACCAAAACAGAACAAAAGAAAAGCTTTGTCAAAACCACAACAGAAGTGCAACTCCACTGCTTTTACCACAACAGACACACCACCATACACCATGCTGTGATGTTTTTGATGAGACAACTTCGCAGTTCACACTGATCAAACACCATGCTTCGCTTTGGGAACTTCAGGCCTTTAAAAACTGATCCGGGATCAATTCATTCAATCCAAAAGTTTTCCCCACACAACTCCAAAGCCTGGTCTGAGATCAGTTGTTAAGGGCCCACGAGCAGTGGCAAGTGAGAGTGTTTACCTCCTGGGGCCTGAGAGGATTTATGTGAGGGGAAAGGCTCTGACAGTAGGGCGCAGGAGGGTGGCCGAGGGGCTGCGGCTGGGGAAAGACCTCTTCTACGAGGTCAGGCTCGCTGATATGAAGCACTTCCTGTGTCAAAAGTGCGTTGGGGTTTTAAAAAGTCAGACACGTCAGTGTTATGCGCTTTGCCCTTTGTTGGATAGCCACCAGTGTACACACACACACTCACACACACACACACACACACACACACACACACACACACACACACACACACACACACAGGCAGAGGACCATAAATACACAGAGGTGGTGGAAGAATGGGAACAGGTGGTGTTGATAAAAAGAGTCTCACCTCCTTCATGGTGCTGGAGGGCTTTGGGAAAGTTCTCCCTCCGGTCAGGTCATGATAGCGCTTCTCTATGCTCGACAGCTGCTCTCTCTCCTGCAAACGCGCACAAAACAAAACGTAATAAGCACTTACAGAAGTAATGATGAGCTTGTAGATTGTTTTACTATGTATAAAACACAATGGAAATCTTGGGGATAAACCAGGGGATCTTTCCGTGACCCTGGAGAGGGAGACTGACAGATGGGTTGATGAGTGTTGGAAAGATTCGTCTGTTTTATGTGCGGCTGGAACCAACCTTCTGGAGCATCTGCAGCGCCAGCGTTCGGTCCTTGGCCATCCTCTCGCATTCCTGCGCAGCCTGCAGGCCCAGCTGGTTGGCCTGCATCTCCAGTGCAGCCATCCTCTCCTGACACACACACACACACACACACACACACACACACACACACACACACACACACACACACACACACACACACACACACACACACACACACGGGAGACGCAGCTTCAGATACCACATACACATTTACTCAAACTTTCCTTTAACACTGGCTTGATGACTTCTGGGTGATATTAGAGCTGTTGTGGAATAATAGTGGTATGGAGAGGCCATGGGAGTCCTGTCTACAGCATGGGGCTGGCGCTGTCTTCAAGAATGTTCTGTTCTGTTTGGCTCGTGGGCTGGCTCGTGCGCTCACCTTCCTCTTGGCCACGCTGCGGTGGTAGTCGGCCTTCTCCTGCAGCAGCTGGCGGCTGACCGTCTCCTTCTCCTCCTCCAAGCCGCTCTCGCGCTCCAGCTGACGGAACTCCAGGTCCTCAAAGCGCTTGGACCCTGACTCCAGAGCCTCCGCTTTCTGAGCACGCGCCAGGGCCAAAGCACAGCACAGCAGTGGACGGACGGACATACAGACAGACACACACAGACATACAGACCAACAGGCAGGCACACAGACACAAACAGGTTCACAGACAAAAAAACTACAAATGTACAACACAGCCCCTTAAATTATTTCAGATTCAGGAAACTTCCAGAAGGGGCGAAATAAGGATTAGCTTGTATTAATGGGTTAGTGAGCTGTTATATTGTTATTTTAATAGATGTAACAAATGGGATTTCAAAAAGAAAGAAAATTGTTTTTTGTAAAAAACAACAGAAAAGACCATAAAGTGCCACACTGACACACACCAAGCTCATGCAAAGAGCACAGACAACAATCCCTATTAGCTCCCAGAGGCCACAGCAGCACCCCAAAGCATTCATAAGTCCACTAATTGACATATGATACACGCTAATACTCCATTCTAAGAAAAGATTCAACAGGCAGAGAGACAGAGAGACTACGAGGAAGGCTATAAAGGAACTAGGACATAGCAGAGGTTTTGTTTTTTCACAACCAAACTACGATGCAAGTCATTTAGTTTTTTACACAAAGTTTTAATCCCGGAAGACGGAAGAATTCCTGAGGTTCTCTGAGCAGTTCTTTTTTGCTATTTTGTGTGTGTGTCTATTTTGTGTGTGTGTGTCTATTTTGTGTGTGTGTGTGTGTGTGTGTGTGTGTGTATGTATGTGTGTGTGTGTGTGTGTATGTGTGTGTGTGTTTAAAGCATCTCTAAGCACAATGTACGCAGTAGGGCTGGTGACTGGTGAGGACTGAAGACTGACTGACCCTTGTCAGCTGTTCCTGTAACTGCTCCCTCAGGGACTCTGGGCACTTATCAAGCTGGCTCTTCAGCTCATTGTACCCAGCCCGCAGCCTCTCCAGGATGTCCCGCTCGGCCGACACATTAGCCCTCCCCTACAAAAAATGCACACACACGCACGCACGCACACACACACACACACGTGCATACACCATACACAAACAGGAACAACGTACAGTCCCAGGGTAGGAACGAGGGGGAGGGGTGCACACACACACACACAAACACACACAACACACACTGCTCAAATCCAAGCCATGCGGACGTTTCCGTGTTACGTGTATTAGTAAAGCTCAATTGTGGGGAGGATAGTCAGATATTTGTGTCCGCTAAATGAAGACATTGTAGGTCTAAAATGGTGAGAAACATAGAAAACATTCACAGAGTGCAATCATCTAAAAAAAACTAAACTACGCTGTGATTTAACCAGAATATAAAGTGAACCAGAATAAGTGGATAATATGCACTACAATAGGATAACATTTTTTCTCAAATCATGCCAGTATGAAGATTTGACACCAATGCCAACTAAATAAAAGGCACTAAAGTCATCAGAAACAGTCATAAACACCAAGCTCAAGTGACTTCAAATCTTATCACCAGCAGTTCCCTGTAGCAAACACAGTTCCCAGTGTGAACAGTCTTTCTAATGAGTGAGTTAGCAGCGTGAGTGTTAGAAGTAGGAAAGCAGATTAAAGGCTGAAATAAAACAACAGAAAAATACTAAAGAGAACAAAGCATAACAAAGCATAACTGGACCAACCGATGGCGAAAGAGTGAGGAGACAAGAGGAGTGGACAGTGTGACAGTGAGCGGTACCTTGTCTTTCTCCCTCTGGGTGGCGCTGTCTAGTTCACTGAGCTTGTACTGCAGCTGGTTAATGATCTCAAACTCCGCCTCCACCTGATCAAGCTCCGCCCTCCGCTCACCCTGTAGCAGGGCCCGCTCCATTTCAGCCTAGTGCAACACCACAGAAAAAAACAATGTGTACTATAAACATATTCTGCCATTATAATAACAGGAATGCAGACTTATTTACCAGATTATCTAGTTTGCAGGCAGCCAACACATGCCAAGTACATTGGCAAAAAGCACCTTAGTCTTAGAATGTATAACTTCAATGTAAATTGATATATTAGTCGGTGATGATTGGCCAAACTCACCTCCTGCCTGGACTCTTGAAGTTGTTGCTCCAGCTCAGTCACGCGAGCCTTGAGCTCGTCCACTCGGGCCAGAATGCGGACGCGCTCCTCCTCCAGATAGGGCAGCTCCTGCTGAGAGGCCACACCTGTCCGACCAGAGTCCTCGTGCTGTGAGGGGACCAGCGGGGGAGAGGTGTTAAGTTGGTCAGTAGTACTAGACCGGCTGCAGAACAGTTAGAATAGTATAATGTTTGCTTGTGTCAAAGTGAGTGAGAAAATGTGTGTGTGCGTACATGGATGTGTCTGTGTGTGTGTGTGTGAGTAAAAGAACGAGGGTGTGTGTGTGAGTGTGTGAGTAAAAGAACGAGGGTGTGTGTGTGTGTGTGTGTGTGTGTGTGTGTGTGTGTGTGTGTGTGTGTGTGTGTGTGTGTGTGAGTAAAAGAACGAGGGTGTGTGTGTGTTTGTGTGTGTGTGAGTTAAAGAACGAGGGTGTGTGTGTGTGTGTGTGTGTGTGTGTGTGTGTGTGTGTGTGTGTGTGTGTGTGAGTAAAAGAACGAGGGTGTGTGTGTTTGTGTGTGTGTGTGTGTGTGTGTGAGTAAAAGAACGAGGGTGTGTGTGTGTTTGTGTGTGTGTGAGTGTGTGAGTAAAAGAACGAGGGTGTGTGTGTGTGTGTGTGTGTGTGTGTGTGTGTGTGTGTGTGTGTGTGTGTGTGTGTGTGTGTGTGTCCGTATGTGCCCTCTCTTACATCCTGGTGCTGGCTCTCGGTGCTGCTGCACTCCTCGGTGAAGTTCTCCTCGTCACTCTCCCTCTGCCTCTGGCCCCGCCCCTGCTGGGAGGCCCCGCCTGCAGGGTCAGCTCCGGGGCGCTGGACGGCCCCCTCCTCCATCCCAGGGAAGAGGCCCGTCTTGCCCACCTCGCCGGCTGGACAGGGGCCGTCGCCCTTGTTGTACTCCGCACACAAACTCAGGATCGTCTCTAACCTCTGTCTCTCCTGATCACACACACACACACACACACACACACACACACACACACATCACAAAGTGATTGAGACAATCTGTGTCAGTTATATGACAAACAATGCAACAATGTAAGGTGTTTGTAGTATACAGCATCCAAATAGTAGGAGACGTGAGTGAGATAAACATGAGGCCTCTGTGGTCCAGTCTGAATGGGTGGAGAGGCCCAGTGAGCTGCCATGCTGTCACAGAGGGTTCAGGTACTGCAATGGGCCCCCGCGTGCCCGTGTCGCACTCTCAGCTGGCCGCAATCTGACACCTGGAGAGCTGACAAAATAAGCATGCGTGCGTGCGTGCCCCATTCAACCCACCAGGGTCACGGAACCACATCTGACGAGCACAAGCCAACTCTATTGCCATAGACTCACCAAAACACACACACACACACACACACATGCAGACACACAAGTGAGACACTCCCACACATACCCCAGTTCAAACACATATGAAAGACACCCGGTCTATAGCAGCAGCTGCTGGAAGCCTTTCCCTCTCACGAGCCCCCCCCCCCAGCCCAATATTCTCCATAGACCCCTCCTGATTTTACAACCCACCCCCCCATCCACTGACCCCTACTGACCTCTCACCTCCTCTCTCCAACTGTTCCTGCCATTCAGGGCCTCATGGGACGTGAAGACAGGCCGAAATTGCTGAGTATCAGCACCGTTCCCAAACGGACGGGGCTTGTCATACGCACACAGCTGACAATTACCGAGCCAGAGCGTCCAAGTCAAATGACGGCAGCTTATCATTGCATGATGCCGACCAAAATAACACGGCCTTGTGGTGTAGCCGTACGGGAGGAACAGTGGTGCGTTGATGGGGTACATGAGACTGGACGAATGGAGCGCGGTAAATAAAGTAAGTCAAAGGGATCAGCTGGCTATTTACACGTGTATAATTAACCACCAGACGTGCTCCCAGCTCCTCTGATTAGGTCAGATCAACTGAACAACGTTTTAATATTCAAACAGCATGGACAGACAACTCTATCTCAGCAAGCAGGCAGAATACATGGCTCTGTACAGTGGCTGTCCAGGGTGCTTTGGTGTCATAGGGCAATGATGGTGTGATACCCTTACATCTTCCGTGCAGTCAGAATGAAGAGGGAACAAATGTGGTTTTCAACTAAACTGATTTCAAAACTAAGGTAAGGCAAATTACGTCAACTCTCAGGTGAAAGCAGTATTAGGCTACTAAGCTACTCAGACAACAGGCAGGTGACAAAACAAATTCTACAGCCACAGCCTTGTTCCACAGCCTTGCACAAATAAAGTTTCACTGAATTTGTCTCTCAGTTATTCTGTTCAAGATATTCTGTACACAAAAGTACATACCCACTCAATGTCCTGACCAGCTCTTGATGACAGCTGAAGACTTTGCCATGAAAGGATCCTTAATGGCACAATCTGGGTCAATTTCCTCTTTTGGAGCCCTCACACGGAATTACATGACAGACAGACAGAGAATGTTTCTATCCCAGGCCTGGGAAGCGGTGAAGCGGTGAAGTGAGCGAGTCATCCCAGGCGGCCCGGGTATGGAGGGGGAGCAGGCTGTAGGCATGCAAACACTCTAAACAAACAGATGGACAAACACTAGGCTCCAGCCCACTCCCCATGCCACACAGGCCAGGCAACACCGGGGGTGGGCAGCAGGAGGGACTGACCAGCACACACACAAAAGGCTGTCTCGGAAGACTTATAGCCCCTACAAGCCCCAAACAACAAACAAAATCACTGATCTGAACCAAAAATGAATAGATAAATAGATAGACAGATAGATGATTGTCACTAAACAAGTACAGTGAGATGCCATTAAAAGCAAGCCTTTAGATGCCTAGATATGACCTTTAAAAGTAATCTATCTATCTAAATAGAATTGTGACAAGCTGAAAGTACCCTGTCACATCACAGGTTAATGTTCCAGGCTCCCATGAATGAATGGCGGCAAATGAGGGTGTGGTGCTGTGTTTAATTAGTTACTGTCACTGTAGCTTTGAGTTTTTAGGTCAGAGGAATCTGGCTCAGTTTCACAGTGTTTTTGTAGCTGTCTAATAAAAAAATAGACTAAATATCTAGACCACAGATAAAAATGTAGACAAAATATTTAGACCACAGATATATGACCAAATGAGAGATAAACTGTATAAATTCTGATGAGAAGGATAGCATCTGAGACATTCATAGTAACAACAGTAGAGGCACTAGGCAAAAAGAGAAAGAAATAAAGGCTATGAAATGTGAAATATGTAAGAATCTGTAATGGAAAACAGCTACATATGTCTTGTCTGATTCTTTTCCACATGTTGTCCATATTTTCCACCACTTGTTCTACAGCCCCATCAAATAAGGTTAGCTTGCCCCCTAGTGGATTCAATCTTCACTACAACTCCCTTCCCTTGACAATGCTCACTGTTTCACAACAGGTGAGCATTAAATATTCAACAACCCCCCACCCCCTTCTGTATATATTTATTTCTCTCACACACACATGCTCTATCTATCTATGTGTGTGTGTGTGTGTGTGTGTGTGTGTGTGATGGGAGGAGGGTTAGCTCAGTGATAAGACTGGAGGGGCATGGCGGCTCTGTGGTTCAGCAGCAGCACTGAAGAGTGGCACCATGCCAAGTAGGCCAAGTCCCAGAACTGTAAGTGCCTTATCCATTATTACAATACACATAATGTGTGTGTACGTGTGTGTGTGTGTGCGTACGTGTGTGTGTGTGTGTGTGTGTACGTGTGTGTGTGTGTGTGAAAAGTGAGGGAGACAGAGAGAGGAAGAAAGAGGAAAAGAGAGAGGGAAAGGAAAGAAAGACATTAGAGTTCGACCCACATAAGAGACAGATAGTGGCAGGGGAAATCTGCTCCCTGTCTCTCTGCCCTTGTCTCCCGTGGCGAGGAGTGAACAGAACCTCATTTCCATAATTCATCCAACACACCAGCAGACACCAATAGCTATCATGTACAAGACCCGGCGGCACAACAGCAAACACAAGCATGCCTGCATGCATGCCCAGCCGGTGAGCTCATGCAGGCTTGAGGTCATTTGTGTAGCCGACAGCAGAGCCAGGTGCATTTAGACTGCTGTCCACAGATTTTAAATGTTTATATGATCAAGGGAGGAACACAAGGGAAGAGCCGGAAAAAAAATCCTGTTCTGACCCTAACATCACAGATTCTATCTCTATCTTTTTGATCTTGCTCTTAAAGTACGTGGACTGAGGAATCCAAACTGTGTCCATTACAGTCATCAATTATGTTAGTGATAAGGTTTTCAAACCTCCATGACTTCTTCCTGGACCACCGATTCAAACGCGACTTCCTGTTTGTGTTTGTTTACGGGATGGCACTGTGAAAATGGGGCTCCTTAAATAGCTTTCCTGAAGGGGCAGTGTGGAATGTTTACCCTCTGTGATACTCGCAGCTGTCTGGAGTTAGACGTGGGAGGTTTGGGGTGGGGGGACGGGAGAGTTTGAGAGCGTTAAGGGTTTTACAAGTGGCCAAAGGTTTGTGAGGCCTGGCTCAGGTAAGTGGCGAGTAAAAGGCAGGAACTGAATTATGTGAATGGCCCCTCAGTGTGGACAGCTGCTGTAAAATTCTATAACAAATGTCTACAAGGTATTCCCAGGCCAAGAGAGCTGCTCATATGGAATATATACCTTTGCTATGCTAGCCTCACAAACTTTGGATGCTGCCAAGTGACAATTTGAATGTGCTCATTTATGTGATGTATATATGAGGTTTGGAGGCATTGAAGTAGATGAACTGGGACAATGTTGTTAAATTAGCCTGGGAGTGGAGGCCAGGCGATGGGTGTGCTGTGCGCTGTGTGCAGTATCAGTGAGGACTGAAGGGGGAATGAGTTTGCAGGGGCTTGTGGGATTGGAGGTGGTCGGTTCCAGGCCTCTGTGTTGGGTAAATATAGCCTTCAGACAGACACACCCTCACTCCATAACCCTTTAAAACTCCCACAGGAATTCACATGAGTGTCGCTATACACTGAGCCAGACCTCGGGCCGAGACGGCGAGACCCCCATCCAACCACATACACCCACACCGGCCCATTCTTAGCTCAGTCATTCCCAGATTGGAATAAAAACGTTACACTGGTTCCTTTACACAGCATGTCACAAACATTTTGACAACTGAGAGTTTGTTTTTTGAAGGCAAACAGAAATAAAATAACATAAAAATAAAAATTAACAAGCAAGAAATGTGACCGTGAAGGTAGGAAGAGGCCAACAGACACACACGAAAATAGACTGACAGAAACACATGCATACACACACACACACACACACACACACACACACACACACACATAGACACACATAGACACTTGAACTCACCAGCCTCTCCATTTCCTGCTCCCGGAGCCTCTCCTCTCTCTGCCGTCGATGGTATTCCAGCAGCTCGTCCTCGTTGTCACTGATCTCCGAGATGCTGTTTTTGCGCTCGCGGGCGAACGGGGCCGCCGCCATCCGGCCATCCCGGCCAGCCTTCCTCTGGGCCCGCGGGCTGGTGAGGGGCGACATCCCTGGCTGCGTGCCCAAAGCGGAGGGGGCGAGGGCGGCACCGGGCCCGGCCTTCTGCCGGCCACTGGGGTGGTCCCTGTGCCGGGAGGGGGACGGGCTGCGCGCTCTCAGACCCCTCCCCCCCGCTGAGCCCCCCTCCTCCTCCCCCGCGGAGGTGACCCTGCGCTGCTGCCTGGGGCTCTCGGGGACCGTTTTGGTCAGCGGCGTGCGCGGGGTGAGGGGGACGCCGGGCAGTGCCCCCGGGAGGACGGGCACCCCTCTGCGGGCGGTGGACGGGCTGGGAGGCGGGAGGGTGCGCCGAGCCGTCTGCGGGCTCCCCGGGGGCAGCGAGCGAGGCTGGGGCTGGACCGCGTGGAGAGGGCTGTCCACCGAGGACGGGGCCAGACGGGGGATCTGGCTGGGCTGCTTGGATGGGCTGGAGGAGCGGGCAAAGTCCTGCTGTCGCATGGGGCTCGGAGGGCACTCCTGCACCGAGGAGCCCACACTGGACCGCGGGCTGGACGAGGCAGGAGAGGACGATGTCGGGGTCGACTTGGGGGTCAGTCTGGAGTTAGCCTGTCTGTCCCCAGAAACCATGGGGACAGGGATGGAGGAGGACCCTCGAGCTTGAGTAGGATCCCTGCGTGCAGATGATGGACTCGGTGGCGCTTCCACCAAGGCCTTCCTGTGAAGCCTGGGGCTCTCCTGGACCTTATGCCCCAAGGCGCTGCCGCTCTTGGGCACGGAGGACCGTGGCTGGGGCACAGGGGGCTGAGTGTTGTGGCTAAAGCTGGAGGTGCGAGCTGGCACCGGGGGGTTGGCCATCTCCTGCAGGCCTCCCGGACTGCTGGTCACCGAGGGCGAGGAGAGGGGCGAGAAGGGCGGGGAGTTGTTCTCGTAGCTGGAGCCCACTGACATGGCCCCGGGGCTGGTGGGGGAGGCTGCAGGGAAGCGGCCGCCCCCATTCGTCACGGGGGACAGCGGGGACTGGGGGATGGGGTTATGGGCCAGTTTTCGGGACTCGGCGGAGATGGACGACTGGGCATCGTCCATAACCAGAGAATCCATGATGTCCTGGAGGTCCTGCTCAATGGAACGGACGAGGGTGCCTTGACCCGGGCGACCCCCCCCACGCCCACCCGGCTGATGGTTCCCGTTTAGCATGGAGTGTGATTCTGTATGGCAAAAAAACAAAAGAATTGAGGCAGACTTTCTTGTATGAAAACTAAAAAGCCTTTATTAAATACTGGCTACATGCCTACGCGTTTCACCTTTTAGTCTTCATCAGGACATCATTGCAATATTTAAATCCGGAATTTTAGTAAAGCCAGTAAAGCATGACTGTAAACACTTTTTGGTAAAGACACTTGTACACTAAATAGCTAACATGAACATCAATACATCAATCTTAAGAATCTAAGAAGCCAAAAATGAATTGCCATACACTAGCGGTTCTGAAATGAGGTTTCAGAATAGTTCCATTATGAAATCCTCTCTACTGACATGTTTTCACACTGTGCTGAAATCCCTATGGGGATCTGGTGCTAATTATAAAATCTCTAGTTCCACACTTCACTTGCACTAGTTACGTACTCCACCCTATTTAAGGGGGGCTTACACACACACACACACACACAGTGCAGGGTGTGGCATATAGCAGAGAGAGAGAGAGAGAGAGGGAACAGACTTCCCCTCCGCACTCCACAGCACAAAGGTCAGAGCCACTGAGGAGAATGGGGCCTAGAGCATTGCATGAGTCACTTCCAGACATACGCTCTGCCCATAATGACTAACAGCGTGAACCCGGCACCAGACAGCCTCTCCAACTGTTCCCCGCTCAGTCTTACAAATGCAGTGCAAGGTCTGACCTTAGGCTATCTACCGCACGCTACACAGCCCCCCTGAGCAGGGCAAATATGCCTGCCATGCAGTCCCTTCAAAGCTACCTGTGCTTTAAGACTGGTCAAGCATCTGTGAGTCTATTTTCAGGTGGATCTAATGATGAGCAGTTCAGGCTTTTTTCATTCTGCAGTGATGTTGTTTATGTCTGTCACTATACTGGACTGATGGAAGACCAATGTGTGTGACTATCAAAAAGTTATATCTCTAGCCAGCAGCTTGATTTAGTTAGAAGCTCATGCTTACTGGAATGGATAAGTCTGGTGCACACACACACACACACACACACACAGGCACATGCACACGCACACACACACGTACACACACACCCAAACACACACGCACACGCACAGGCACACACACACACACACACCTGAAAATATTCTGATATATAATAGACCACAACATCTGGTGAATGAGTGTAGTAATATCTGCATAAATACTTCAAACTGTAATTGTTAGTCATGACTGAATGCAAGTGGGTGCCTGTCTGGGTGCGGGTCTGATCAAAAGAGTGTATGTTCTGAACCTTGACCCAAGAAACCGGTATATTCATGATTGAGACACTGTGAGGTATTTACCACTAGGTACAAAGTCATAATAAATCAATGTCTAATCAATGGAATACATTCTGGGTCACGGACAAAGCTAATCAAACATAAGTCTAATGGCAAGTCTCATGCAGCAAAAAAAGAGATTTACACTAATTAGAAGCAGATTTACACTAATTTTTGCCACAATGGACTCTTAGCTTCTTAGCTTCTTAGCACTTCTTAGGACTAGGCTTGAAATTGTGTCAAGCTATAATAGCTATATTATTGATATTATCTCAAAGGACAGCAAGTTAGTCTATGCACACTATTTCCAGTGTGTCTGCATGTAGACACATTTGAACACATTCATATCTCTAATTTATCCACAGACAAAGTTGAGAATGCTAGCTACATCACATCAGATTTCAAACACAATAGTAGAGCAATAACTGTGATGGCTACTGCAGGCTGGTTCACTGACCCACATCAGCAAATATGAGTGAAACAATATATACAATTCAGAAGCAAAAGAATAAATATTTGCCTGCTGCAGACTACCTACACTTGCTGGCTCACTGATACAAGCCCCAGTAAATGGGCAAAGTGGCTCACTCAGTGATTGAGAGCAGCATGTGCAGGAGCAGAGATGCTTGCATGCTTCTGTGGGTGGCGCAGAGCTCCACTTGTCAAAACAATTTAGCTTGATGAATAGGTACTCCTACTAAAATTATCAGCTTCAGAGGAAAAACAGCAGGTTTCTGCATTCAGAGAGAATGTAGCGTAAATGCCATTCCGAATTTATTTTCAGCCTTGGATTGCCCATAATTGGGCCATGCTGATATTTACAGTGGTCTTTTCTCAGTTGAGATTTCTGCCCAGAGCTATCATCTGTACAGCCACTATTATTCACAAACTCAGTTTTGTATTTCCATTTGTGTATGAGCATGACTACACATGATATAATTGTTTATGGTGCTTTTTTAAACACAATTGTTTATGGTGCTTTTTTAAACGCTTAGCTGGTGTCAAAGTAAGAAATAAAACAGAACTCCAACTAAAAGTAAAGCCCAGGGCCACTGAGGTCTCAGCATTCCTGATGAAGAACGCTTGGCTTGGCCAGGTATGCGCTGTCTGAACTATAAACATGGCCTCCGTCCAAAGCATCTACTGAGCTATTAGCTTTGGTCAATTAACTACTTCCAAACACGACATGCAATAGATGAGTGGAGTTCTGGTTTAGTTATTAAATCAAACACATGTCTGTTGTTTATATGCTCAAACTGTTTTAAGATAAAAGACAGAAAGAAAGGATTTCTTGTGTTTGGTCTCTAATTACACCAACAGCACTACAAGGTTGATGACCTCTACATCCTTTCATTTCTGAAGACTGTCACTGTTACACTGAGTTAACCAATAAGAGTACGTAAAGATCCTCAAGTAAATAAACACTCAAGTAAGTAAAGATTCTAGAGTAAGTAGAAATTCTCTTGAGTTTAAACTGTGTTTTGTCATACATTTGGTTCCAATCCTCTGACCCTGTGACAGGGTCTAGTGTATGTAGTGTAGTATAGTGTAGTGTAGTGTGTGTAGTATAATACAGTGTAGTGTAGTGTAGTGTTGTAGCGTAGCGTAGCGTAGTGGTTCTCAAAGTGGGGTCCCCTTTTCACCCATAAAACTTAGGTCATAAAGAACCATTCCTACTACTGCTTAACTTGGCTTATTTGTTAGCCAGCTAGCTGATGAATGTGTAGAAATGTTTGAGTCAGTCCATGTTGTCAAGGGATACAAAATCCAAAACTGACAAAAGACGAAGTTGCACATTTGCCAAAGAAACATGATGAATACAACTTCAGAGAATACAAATTACATGCTTAATTATACGGTTATGAGGGGGTGTGACTGTAGTGTAGTGTAGTGTAGTGTAGTGTAGTGCTGTAGTGCAGTGTAGTGTAGTGTAGTGTAGTGTAGCGTAGCGTAGTGTAGTATAGTGTAGTGTAGCGTAGTGTGTGCAGTGTAGTGTAGTGTAGTGTAGTATAGTGTAGTGTAGTGTAGTGTAATGTAGTGTAGTGTGTGTAGTGTAGTGTGTGTAGTGTAGTGTAGCGTAGTGTAGTGTAGTGCAGTGTAGTATAATGTAGTGTGTGTAGTGTAGTGTAGTATATGTAGTGTAGTGTGTGTAGTGTAGTATAGTGTAGTATAGTATAGTGTAGTATAGTGTAGTGTCATGTAGTGTAGTGTAGTGTAGTGTAGTATATGTAGTGTAGTGTAGGTGTAGTGTAGTATAGTGTAGTATATGTAGTGTAGTGTAGTGTAGTGCAGTGTAGTGCAGTGTAGTGTAGTGTAGTGTAGTATAGTGTAGTGTGTGTAGTGTAGTGTAGTGTAGTGTAGTGTAGTGTAGTGTAGTGTAGTATAGTGTAGTGTATGTAGTGTAGTGTGTTTTGACCTGTGTGGGCCCTGTAGATGTAGTGCAGTATAGTGTAGTGTCATGTAGTGTAGGGTAGTGTAGTTTTTTTACCTGTGTGGGTCCTGTAACTGCTGGTGGGGCCGTGGCTTCCTCCTCCTGGCATCATGTTCTTCATCCTGAGGGCCTCCTCTGGGTGGTTGAAGCGGAAAAAGGCGGACTGACCGAAGCACAGCATGCACCCTGTCACACAGACACAGGAGGTCAGCAGAGCTAGCATGCCTATGAGCACTGTTATGTTCTGGAACCGTCAATACCTAGAGACTACACAAGTTCATTGCAGCAGTTAATTCCTATTTATCCCAGTTTAGACCCTGACATTCATTGTGGATAGAGAATGGTAACTGTAAGATCTTTAAAGGTAAAGCACAAGGGAGAGTGTGGAAAACAAACTTGGGTAACAGCTTGAGCTCTCATTGGGGGAGCCAACCTGAATGGACTTCCATTACCACGGTGGGAGATAAGGAGCAACGTGCGCAGGTAAAGGGTACATGGAAACTGGCTTCAGTCAACACACGCGTGTTGTGAAAACACAAGCAGCAGATGCCCTTTTGTGGCTGTGCGTGGCTTGGCCGGCGTGTCTGATAACACCAATCTTGCTCACAGAGTCACTATTCACCGTGGCCGCTAATGAAATCTTTAGAATCTGGTCGCCCATGACACCGGGCGCCATAACTCAACACCTCTGACAGCCATCAAGACAAAGAGCTGCAGCGAGCGATACGTGCAGCAGGAAAAGGGACATCTTTAGAGCTGAAAGCTAACAGCTTAACACCCACTTGAACCATTTTCTCATTAGAAATCATTGATTAGGTGATACAAGGGCACCATCATTTTCTTGACCATTTCAGCTTCCTGGCTTTAATTACATGATTGAAACTAGGGGTAGAAATAAATGTCAGATACAGTGATTTCTTGCAGAGGTTTAAAGTAGACAGCCACTTTACTGCCACTTTTCAAGAACATGGGCTGTCTGTGTATAAAGAACCTTAATGTGTTCTTAGCTGACCAAATGGTGTGACCTGAACTATACTGACCTCCTATGTTTCCAAAACTAGATTGTATTCCAATACATTCATGAATAGTGATAACCTTATTATCTCAAACACACACACACACACACACACACACAAACAAGATGCCGCTCCTGCTGCCGCTGCTGGAGGAGGCATGATTGACCAGTGCTGGGTCAGTGGTGGCAGCCAGTGAGTTATGAGTCAGATCCATTTCATAATGAAAAGCTGGCCACAGCGTCTTCCATCAGAGGGCAGATAGGGAATGACAAGCAGAACACACGTCAAGCCACACAGTGAGGCAAGGCAAGCATGTCTCAGATGAGACCACACGTCTTCAGTACACACCACAGGCCCATGTGTTGGTCCAGTTAACAACATAATGACACACTGGTTGCCATAGACATAGATGAAACATCCTGTTATTCATTGCTTGTTGTGTCAAAGACAGAGAACAAGGTGACAAATGCTCCCCTAAGTCCCCTTAGGCACTGATGTAATGGGTTTTTAGGGAATTGGGCAATCAAACTGTGCTGAAGTACAGGGAAAATGCATTTGTCATACTTCCGAAAGTAGTGCCTGTTTTGCTGATCCATGCAATAGGACTTAGTATAAGGAGAAGTGCACTACTAAGTATATCATGCAGTAGACTACTTTTAAATTAATATGTTCAACATCCAGTGTATTGTATTGCATAACAAACATCTCAAAGATATAGTATTTTTAAACAGAGGATGACATATTGAGGACTTAGTCATATTTAACATCAATAACAGGAATTCTCTCTACAAAGTCTTCAAGCAAGAGAGGAGTGTAACTAATGGCGACAAACGATTCTGTGAAACATTATGAATCTACAATTCTGCTTATCTTTACACGCGTAAATTGACGAATAGACATTTAAAAGTTATATCCTTAAAATGTGTAAATTTAAAGACCCACGTCATAATAACTAAGAAGAAGGAAATAACACTTCAATATTTTAGCCTAGGCTAAATAATAACTAACATAGTCTAATTGTAGGCCAATAGTGGACTGAAGCAACAGCAAATGTAATGTGAACTTACATATATCCACTTAATAGAAGGTACCCATTAGCGCTTCATTGCAAACGTCCTACTAGTCCCGAGTTTGACTCTTTCTTCTCCTTGGTCGTGTGTGTTTGGTCGGAGCGATGAGGGCAGCGCTTGCTTGCGTGTGCCACCGATCAATTCCTTTGTGATGATAATTTCATCCACTTTTCTTCCTCCCGGGCTGCACATTGACTGTCTAGGCTAGTGGCACACAATAGGGGCGCAGATGTCCACCTGGCTAATTGTTATACAACGTCTTAAAAGGAGCGTTCACCCAGAAAAAATGTTTTAGCAATATCTCCACTACTAATTGTTAAGAAAATCAAAACAATTAATTCAATTGTACTTTCCAGAGAACAAACATCCAATCGTATGGCCTCGGAGCGTTGGCTTCCATCGGTTGTCAAAAAATACGCAACGCGACTCACGATAGTATTGATTCAAACAGCGACTCGACAGCACGCCGGACAGCTGTCCCTGCACCGGCTGTTTCCAGCAGGAGATATTCTGCAAGCCGTGGGAGGAGGGGGCGGGGCAGTCCACACTGACATTTTGAAACTGGGTTTAGTTAAGTGATATTTCATTTGTTTTCCTCCATCATTTGTTGCAGCTTACCCTTGAGAAGTTGAAGTGTAGACAGTCATAGCCTAGACAGTCAATGTGCAGCCCAGGGAGGAAGAAAAGTGAATGAAGTTGAAGGGTTTGGCTTCTTAGTTTACTATGCTGAAATCGTTTAGTTTTCTGCATTTATAAATCTAACGAAACAGCCTAGACCCACATTGAACATAAAATTGTGTAAACTTATTTTTTACCAATCCTTTAATACAGCAGGCCTACCTTATGCCTCAGTCCAGAAATTATTGTCATTTATTAGGCTACATTACAGAATGCTCGCTGGATGTAACGGTCGTCAAGACTGAGTATAGCCACTTAACTGGCATGAGAAGGCACTAACTAAACTATAAGTGTGCCTTACTTTCATTGTTATGCAGTGTCTAAGCTAATGGCACTCCAAACTGGAGACCCTAAAATAGCCACAGAGAATGGAGCAAGGGCAAGTTCTTTCCCTTAGGGAAGTTCAAACAAATGTGCAAGGTTATCATGGCAACACAGTTCGACTTCACCTCCTGGTATTTGGGCACAAGTAATAAATGTCAGGCAGGCCAGTCCAAGCGAGCAGGCATACCTGCACAATAGACACAGGTCATGAAAACACAACTTGAGATCATGCTTACGTGAGAACGGGATACAGGCCTAATAAAGATTGTGCCAAGAATGACACTTAGATTATTACTCCTTTAACACAGCTAGGTATAAAGAGTTTTGGTCTAAAATGAACAGTCCAACGACTGAAAAAGGTAGTCTAAGATCCTGTTGTAAGTTTGAAAGTTTTATCTTTTTTTACTTTTGAGGGGGTTCTGACTCACTGAAATTCCTATTAGGCAGAACCTAGCCTATGTGTGTAGTTATAAAGACAGTGTCTGTGTTCTTTTGACAAATATCACATGAAAATAAGTGTAATATTAGAAGATGTACTAGTTGGCTCGAGAAATAAGCTTCAAAAGTGGCATATTGTTACATACTGCCTCTTCAAGGATCCATCTTTTACAGACAACAGTTGACATGGTTGACTGCTCCTTCAGTCTACAGCTCTACAGACCTGCACAGTGGACTGGAATTCCAGCCTTTGCCTGATTTGATTTTCTGCTTTGATTTCATCAATAATCTGCCCTGACAGCCTGGGCTGCTTTGTGCTGTGAGTCATGCCAGAGTCCATTTTACCCACACCAATGGAGAGATCAAATCATGTTATGTCTTTGTGAAGTCAAGTCTACCGTAAAGCTCAAAAGACCAGGTGGGCATAAGGGATGCTTTGTGTCAAAGAGATGAAGAATCACACTGCCCCCCAAGAGGCAGAATCAAAATGTCCTTTTTTGTACACTCTAAAAATGCATTTTAATTGCATGGTACTAGCATGGCTATATTCATTGAAATCCTTTGTATATACTGTATGGGCAGCTTTAGAGTTTAAAACAACACAGTCACTTTCTCATGTGGATTTGGAAGTGCAGTACTATGGTCTATGTACCTTGTGAAAGTCTCATGGGTTTGGTGATATGTAGGCCATCCATGGAGCACAGGTTTCCACAGGGGTATAACATGATGATGCCTCCCTTGTTCTCAATGTAGCAGTGCTGGGCTGCCACACCAGGGCCCTGAATGTTGATGTCAGTGTTCCCATGTCCAAGTGTGGTCTTTCCTGTCAAACACACACACAGTTTATAGTTCATTGTACATTCTTAGAACCAGTAAGTCATTTCTAAAAGATTTGTTTAGCTCTGTTTAGCTTCCATCATAAAAAAAACCCAATATGGTAGCCTACATACAAAGCACATCCATCTCTTCTTCATCATAACTATGTGTATACAGAATGCCAGAATGTCAATCTGTGATAGAGTCCTTTCTTTCAGTTCCATGTGACTGGGTGAGTGCCGAGATGTTCCCGCTCCCTTTCCTGACTTTTTTACACACTCTAGTCTCTCTCAGCGTCTGGCGTACTGCACAGACTGACAGATGGGAATAAAGGAGTAATAACTCAAGTCTTTTGTGAGAGAGGACAGTGGCGCCGGGTGAGCCTTGTGGCAGTGACACACACACACACACACACAGAGAGAGACAGAGACAGAGACGCACAAAACATACAGACACACACATATTGAGGTCAGGGTCAGGTCGTGGTCTGTTGGATGCCTGTTTCACAAGGAAAGGTCTCTGTCTGTTTTACTCTGCAGTTGGTTCCAATATACAAACTGAAATTTGTTGGTAAATAATAAACGACCTTATTATTGAGATGTCTGAAAATTGTAACTGCACTACTTTTTGCTCACTCTTTAAACAACAATGTGACAAATACATAAATGCAACTGGCATCAAAACATACAACAAATCATAGCCTGAACATAATACAACTGATCTCTCAACTAATTCTGTTCCCCTAGCATAGACTAAATCTATTTTTTAGCAAACAATTTGGCCTTCTCTTTCAAAATGCCATGATGCTACAAATTATGTGGACACAATTATGACATTGCTGGTGAGGTTCTTTAGTCAGTCCCCTTTTTATGGAAATCCATGCTACCCACAGTCACAATGGTTTACAGTTTCAGTCCTCAAAACCTCAGCACAATAAAAACATCTCAAATAGTGTCTGATATGTAGCTGAACTCAATTAGAGGGAAACCATTTAAAACCCATCAATTAGAGCTATACACACAGACCACGCAGTGCCCAAAAGTATACTCATTTCAAACACAAAGCCTTGGCTTGAGGAGCTAATTATTGGCAGTACTATGGGCCTATATATAGCACCCAAACTCCTCTCTAGGG
The DNA here is from genome assembly GCF_018492685.1 of Alosa sapidissima. NCBI lineage: Eukaryota > Metazoa > Chordata > Actinopteri > Clupeiformes > Clupeidae > Alosa > Alosa sapidissima. The sequence continues at coordinate 32,301,145 of NC_055961.1, read as the reverse complement.
CTTCACAGTGATGGAATGAGGGAAGAGCTTCCTCTGAGACGCTCTATGAGAGATAACTGCATGCCTCTCTTCTACTGTGAGGGGAGAAAAGTCCTCTGTTTGTCATTCTCTGTATGATGAGATACTGCCATCCAGGCCACGGACACAAGGCAGGTACACAACGCCACTTTCATTAACCCGCAACCACCTCGCCCCCACTTAGGGATGGCATCCATTTCATCTACCACTTGGCCTTGTGTCAAAACAAACATAAATGGATGATGTTATCTCCATGGATACCGGCCAGATGCTGATTCAATAACAACGGCTGTAAATGGTGCAGTCATGAGTTTATCCCAACATGTCCTTCACAGAGAGGCAGCACACAAAGGTCATGGCCACAAGAAGAGAGAGTTGTCTCTGATACCCCATTAGAATCAATGTAATAATTTAATTAGACTGCCAAGATGCTGTAAAGAATTACTGTATTGGAACCACAGGCACTCACCCTCTGACAGAGGAAGCAACGTGATGGCCGTGCTCAGACGGCCACTCCCCAAGCTGACCAGATGGGGACGATCTGCCTGGACCTTTAACGTCTTCCCCGTCTCTATCAGGTCCAGAGGAGTTCCCTGCAACATCCAAACACAAAACAATTAGCAATGGCATGACAGCCACAGCAATGAGATGAGCAAAACAGTCAGAAAATATTTCTTTACTTTTCGCAGATACATGTCACTATAGAACCATATTCTTAATGTGTTCTTACGGTGACGGTCTCCTGAGAGTGCCACTGTATCCGTTTCAAGAGCCTACGCTCTGCTCTAGGCCTATATCATTCATAGTATAAATTACATTCATCATATGCCATCAGATCCCATTCAAACAGGTTTGCTCTTAGCAGATAGCTGCCGATAGCCTTCCAAACAGGATTACAGGCTGCCAGTTAGGACTGAGCGGTAAAGTAGGAGCAGTCTGAGAGGCTGAATAGGTTTAGCCTTATCAGGTACCGCACGAGAGAGCCAAGAGGCTAAAAGGATTTGGCTAAGGGGATAACACCCGCAGACAGAGCTGGTGAACAGAATAAGGTCAAAGTGTATCAAAGTCACTTGGCCCTCAACACAGACTGCAAGTTAGTGGGACACACAAAACAAAGTGTGTGTGTATCTCCCCTACTACTAAGATGCACTGCCGCTTGTTTGTCATTTTAAGCCACAACTATCTGTTGTTTATGTTTGTATTGTTTAGTTTACAACATAGACACATTTGTATTGTTTAGTTTACAACAATGATGTTATTATCAACTAATACAATCATAATAACATACCAGTATTTTAAACCATAGCTCTTCCATCTTATGTTGCGATTTGTTGTGACCAGTCTCCCACAGAACTGCACTGTTACCAGTTCTGCTATTATCGGTTAATTCTTAATATTTATATTTAACAAAAAAGTAAACAAAAAGTAATGATGGAAGTGCTTCGAAAAATGCTTCAAATGCATATACCCTTCATCCCTTTCATATCTGGCCACCTCCCCCTCTCTTAAAACCACTTAAAGATTCCCTAACCGCCTGACTGCATTCTCACCATCTTTCCATTCTGGTTTATCATTTGCACTCAGTCCTGCAACTGTATTTGCTTTACTTTATTTCCATTGCTTCACTTTATTTCCAGCATTGTTTTCCTATGCTTTCCTAAGAAACCCAGCTGTCATTTTTCAATTCCACCATTTTCAATAATTTGTTATTTTAATATGTAACTTTTGTTTTTTCAATTTTCCTCATTTCGATTTTACATGATCTTGTGTGACATGTCTCTCAAGGATTGCCTGTTCCCCTAATTTAATGTTTTATATACTTTCAACCATTTAATCTTCCAGCTAAGCTAAAATAAACATTCTGTTGAAAGTAATCTATTTTCCAGTTCCATTGAAAATCACTTTTTTTTATTGATATCCATAACCTATGAACTATGAAACCTTTCAATACAGAAGGTGAGAATCTACTGTGACTGATTAATAATGAATGCTTTCCGGTCCTCAACACACGTGTGTGGATGCATGTGTGCTTTGTGTTGTGTTACGTGCTCTCCTGTGGAGATGCCATAAATGCAGTTTAGTTGCCTTGGGGCATTTTTTGTGAATCGAGTCTGCACACTCAGCACTCTAATAACGATCAAAATTTCCCACCACAAAATTATTATGTACACGAATCCTTCTTGTGAAACGCTTCAGAGGAGGGATATTCATGCAGATTTGTTCCCCTAATGGTTTTTCCCTGGCTAGGTTTTCCAATGATCTACCACAGTCTTGGCCTTCAAAGACCCTTTGGGTATGTGGGTGAACTCGATAGCATCAGCTGAGGTTGACTTGTTGAGAGATTGTTTACTCGAGAGAAAGACGGTTGACTTGACAAAGAGTCGAGAGTTCTAAACATCAACCATTGAATACACTGCATATAATTCTAGCACATATTCTGCGGGAACCCACTTCAAGAGCAAATGACATTTCTCATCACTGCTTTTGTCATTTCAAACACCATTTATGTTCTTACTATGAATTTTATTTTAAGTTAATCAATATCATTACTTGGGGAAGTTTAATACAATGATTGATGGAGCTCTTTTTTAAATTCCCAATGAAGCCTAAAGTCAACTGTGAGATGACTCTGACAGCATTAAGTACAGTGCAGATCCAAATGAAAGAGAATGGAATGCTGGCCGAGGTCCACCCACATCAGCAGTGAGCTGTTATGTTCTGTCTCACCTGCAGCACCTGGTGCGTCTGTCTGCCATGTTCCGGCACATTCCTGTTCAGGCTGTCCATGATGTCTTGATGGTTGTCAGTCACTTCATCAATCATATGGGGGTCCTGTAAAAACACCCAACAAACAGCGGGGGAGATGAGCACTCGCAGGAAACACATAAACAGTGAGGAAGGAAGTCCATCATCTGTGTGTAAAAGTACACAGCACGTGGAGCAACGCACACTTCAAAGTGGAACTTCAAAGGTTCAACCGTGTGAGTAATCACAACGCAATTCTAAAATACCTGGTAACGTCCTACCTGGGCAATAAAAGACAGGGGGAAGGGAGGTTTAAGACAGAGACACTATGTGCGCTGAAACCATGACAGGCACCTGAGACAGAGGACAATGAAGCGATATGACACATAGCCTGATAAGTTCTTTCTCTCTCTCTCTTCCTCTCTCTCTCTCCTCCTTTTATTACCCACCCCTCTGTCACACTTTTATACACACATACACCCACACACACGTCCCTAGACACACACACACGTCAATATGACTCACAAGCAGATACTCGAGGGCCACACAGATGTGGCTGATTATTTACACTGGACCCTGGCTCACAACAGCAAAGGTGGGTGAGCAGGAAAGGAGATTGGCCCCCGGACATAACACCTCCGTAGACACAGCAGCGCTGATGAATCATGTCCGTCCGAGTCGGAAAGCCCCCTCCAGTACCCCAGCGCTGTCTGACAACGTGGGGTCAAAACAGAGGAAAGTACCAGACTACACTCGAGGGATACCGAACAGCTAGCGGAGGCATGTTTGTGCCTGTGTGGAGCAATTACAGGCAAAGCCTTTTTAATGCTAGCCAGTCTCGGGCTAACTGGTGTGGATAAAGTCTGTGTAGTCTACAAACAACTCTTTTGTACACAACAATGTTGGCCATGTGAAAATAAACTATTCGGAATGAATATGACAGAAATAACCACAAATGTCTCCTATATCTATGTCACATCCATAACTGTCAACAGCACTTCCATGCCACGTCAGTTCAATATGTTTCCTCAACATAAAACAATTGAACGAGATACAGGCAACCTTTCAAAGATATACATGAATGATATTACCTTATTTTTCCAGTTGTCCATGGTATTCACTGCATCCATGACAAAAGCCTAACAAGAAAAGTCAAGAAACAACGCTGGTCTTTCAGGCAAACAGCTGTGAGAGAAGTGACATGCCCCATCAGCTAAAGCCAATGGTATGCCAAGATTTGCTCATGAGAGCAAGCAAAGACAGGTTGATTGCATGAATATAAATGGAAATACAAAGCTGAGGAAGGATATGGTACCATGTATAGCCCACAGCTATGTAGAGCTTTTTATATCCCAATTCTCTCTCATTCTGTAATGCCTCTCTGCTTCACTCTCTTTCTCTCTCTCGCCATAATGACTTCATCTGAGCAAAGGCAGCTGGGTAATGCCACATGGTTCAACCTGACAATTACACCCACTGTTTGAGTGTCCCCGGGAACAGAGTAGCCCTGTGTGTGTTACTGCAGAGGCCAGAGAGGATGTTCTCACTCACCACGACCAGAGCCGGGGATGGTGCAGTGGCAGGGAAGAGACTGATTTCCGTGGAGAAATGGGTCAAATGCTATGTCTTTTAACAGACAGAGAAACTCACTTACAAACACTTGAAACTTACTTATAAACACATTCATAAATACACACAGGCATTTGCATACACGCAGATATACAGACACACAGACACAGACACAGACACAGACACACACACATAAACACACACACACACACACACACACACACACACACACACACACACACACACACACACACACACACACACACACACACACACACACAGTTACAGCCAAACACAGGCTAGACCACAGATCTCCAGGGTTATCTCAGTCAGGCGTCCATGCTGGTAATCTAACAGACCCACGCAACAGAAAAAAACAACCCAGAGAGAACACAGTGGTGTGGAATGCCTCTCGCTCCCCACCCACACACACACCCTCCCTCCACACCCCCCCCCCCCCCCCCACCACCACCCTCTCAGAGACACACACAGAAGGGCTTCACACACCCCTCAGAGCCTTGTGTGTACACACCCGTACTGGGAGCGAGGTCTCTCTTTGCTGGTAAAGTGGAGGGCATGCCTCCGAAACGTGTCATTAAAGCCTCGCAATTATGCCACCAGTAGCAGAAAATAGCCGCGGCCGGCCGCAGAGTCGGCTGGAGGGAGTTCCGCTCGTCGGGGATAAATGATACCCGTTGGGCTCGCCGGAGAGCAAACGTCAGGCCGCGGAGAGAACCGCACGGGGGAAAATATAGCATTGAGGCTCAAACTAAGCCAGGCACACCAAGCTCTCTGGAATATGAAGACGCTCAACGGCAGCGAGGCTCTCTTGTTTTGATAGTTTACTTTCTTTCAGTAAGCTTTGAGATCCTGAGAACTTGCATCAATCAGTAAACAGTGAAAGGATGTTGTCTTGAAAGACTGAGGTCAACTAGGCTGGACAACTGTTCAGTTATAAGTGACTTCACACACATAAGTTTGGCCAACACTCCATGCTACTACAGTAAATGACAACCATGCAGGCCAACCTGCCAATCAAAGCCAACTGACTTATAGGCAATGTGGAGAATGAACCTTTGAACTGTACTAAGTGAGTAAAATAAATCTGACCGAGAAAAAAACATGGCTGCCACTCACCATGTCCTCTGTGCAGCCCCGAGCTCTGCTCTTTTCTCTGCTACAATCTGTTGGCTTCCCACAAGCTCCTGTGTACAGTAAACAACTCTGGACGTTTGTTTGTCATGGCTGTATGTTCCCCTCTCTGCCCTCTCTCTCCCTCACTGGGAATTCATAAGCCGGAACGTGCAGAGTTTCTGTTGCAACAGGCAGACAGAGACAGAGAGAGAGAGAGATAGAGAGAGAGAGAGAGAGAGGGAAAGAGGGAGTGTGTGAGAGAGAGAGAGAGAGAGAGAGAGAGAGAGGGAGAGCCTAACGAAGAGAACTACACAGTCAGGGGGGTCCCCACAAAAATAGGTCTAAGAGCGGGTCAGAGGTGTAACTGCTGTGTGCCATCTTGAGGTCTCCTTTTCAAAGTGTCTCGCCGTCCTTCAAGTCACAGGAGGCTAAAATTAGGATTTAAAGCCTTATCGTCAAAACATCTGCAGTAAATATTCACCATGCCAAGGGCAAGTCATTTCAAAGGGGCCCATGAACTTGAACTGTCCGCTCCTTCTGGGTGTCCGACAGATGAGAATGGCATGTAAGGATTAGAAGAGTGGAATCAGTATTGACAACACAGGGAATGGAAAGGATTTCTGGAGACCAAGTTAGTCAATAAACCTAAGGAGGCTTCCAAGGCTGGAACTTGCCAACTGAACAGCAACACGAGCACTGGCAGATACAAATGACATTGTTGTTATTCAAGAGTGGAATCTGCATTGACAAAGCAGAGAATAGAAATGGTTTCTGAAGACTAGAGTTGTTCACTCTAAACCTAAGGAGCTTTCAAGGCTGGAACTTTGCATTTTGCACAAGCCAACTGAACAGCAACAAAAGCACTGGTAGATACAAATTACATTGTTGACAAAGACTCCTGAACTTGAAAATCCCCTGGATGAAGCCATTAAAAGCAAAAAACTCTTTAACGAAAAACAGGTTGAAAGGGGAAGCTGTGCTGAGAACCATATGGGGTTTCAAGATGATGGAACGATCTCCAAGGATTTGACAAGAAAAGAAGGATCATTTCATGCATTTTTCCGTGGTTTATGCCAGTGGAAGGGAATGCACATTTCTGAGAATCCAAACAAATAAAAAACTAAGTACAAACAAAGTCACAGGAACCAAGCAACCAGATGGAGGTTCTACGGGTCCTCCAGTGAGGCCTACAGAGCAGGGGCGTTTCCTGTGCGCTGACCCTGGGAAAGAGCACCCTCTTGGGGGGAGCGGGGAGGGACTTGAAACACAGCTGTCCGCCCACAAACTTGGGAAGACCTCCTCTCATCTTCAATCCAAAAACTCTCTTAGTGACATGCTCAAGCAAAACAACGCAGTGGTCTGAAGATAAATCCCCATCACTTCCATTTGCCAGCACACTATCCTCACTAACCGTCACAGTCTGAACACTTTTCAGCAAATTAGTCTGTGATGTTGACCTCTACGATAAGGGTGATACTTTATGGAAAAGACAGCACAGCTTGATACTGTGTGAGCGACATGGTAATGTTGATGATACAGCTATTGTTGAGCGACAGGCAGGTTTAGTGGCCTCCCCATGAGTGGAAAAGCTGGTCAGTCCACCAATAATCATGTAAGAATGTGAAGAGTGTAGCGATGGCTCACTATTGCGGAATTAAAACCGCACAGTGCTAATAACTGGCTCTCCAGAACGTGAGAGGCTTAGAGGTGGCAGGCACGGAGTCAGCTGCCATTTCCCAGGTTTCTCAGCATATCTCCTGATACAGGCTGTCGCTTGGACGAGACTTAACACAGAGCGAGGAGATTGGGGGTGGAGTGGGGGTATCCCAGTGAGATTACGACTTTCCACATGGACTCTCTCTCTCTCTTGTCCGCCTGTGGCACGTCTGCAGTCCAATACACCGCCTCTCCCCAGGAGCCGAGTGAGTCAGTCTTTCTGCGCTCTCTCTCTCTCTCTCTCTCTCTGGATTACGTTTGACCACCTCTCTCTCTCTCTCTCTCTCTCTCACTCTCTCTCTCTCTCTCTCACACACTCACACTACTCATCTGTTTTCCTACTCTCTCACTCTTGCTCTAACTCTCTCACTGAGAGAGTGTTTTAATTCAACTAGATTGGTATGAAGACACCAAAAGAAGCTGAAAACACACACACACACACACACACACACACACACACACACACACACACACACACATACACACACACACATACATACACATACACACACACACCCACACACCCACACCCACACACTGAACAAACTTGGCAATGAAAAGTCTTTGCAGGAGGGATACACTCCTAGGCTAAACTTGAACCTAGAATTCCTTTGTGCACCTGCACCTGCTCTGAAAACACACAGTCACGCGCGCACACACACACACAGCAAGTCAGTGAGTGACAAAGAGAGTGAGTGAGAGAGAGAGGGCAGTGTTAGAGCAGTACAGTGGTCTCATTCATGTCCAGCAGTTCAGCTGATTCCAGATAGGTCGCATTCACAGGGCTTAGCCGGGCTTTGCAGCTCTGCTGTCCACACTACCTCATCATAACAACTGGGATGACCAAGACGGTTAAAAATAAGAGAAATGGTAACGTCTGCCTGACTTGCAGTCTCAGCAGATAACCTAGTCCAAGATGTCTGGACCCTAATAGACGGACTGGCTGAGAGGTGCTGGATGCTGCACAACCTCCTGTCCTGAGCGCTGCTTCTAATTAGACTGGGAGAGATTTGAGATGTCTCCTGATATACGACTCCAATCTGGTGCAACATCTGCGCTCACATCCAGGATCTGCCCAGCGGGAAAAAAGATGAAAATTCTTTTTTTTTCTTCTGGCTGCTGGAGGGATGATACATTCTTAAATGAGCAGCAGTAAATTGTAAGATTTAGAAACAAGTCAGGAGGAAATATTTATATGGAATATAATACCTGTGTATACTAATTGAATTGTTAGTCAGTTTCTAATCAGACAAATACAGTAAAACTTTCATACACAGAATATTTACTTGTTGGCTCCTCATAATCCAATGGTTGAATACCTTCAGTACTCATTCAGAAAAGTCTCTCCTCAAATGACACAATTTATGAAAGAAATGTGTATATTAGTGTATATAAGTATTATTCTAAACATTGTATGTGAGAGAAATGTAATTCAAGCTTCAACTACAGCAAGACAAGAATGCAGCATTTCAGCAAATCACCGCCTTCTGCCTTAGTGGCGTGACCACAGAATAGCAGTCTAGAACAAAATCCTCCACCAGAAAAAAAATGTGCGGAATGAGTGCCTGTGTCACCAAATCCTCTCTGGCTCTCTCATTCACCTGTTCTCTCTGGGCGTTAACGTCTCCTTTCTTCTCGCCCCGCTCTGACCCTCACTCTCTGTTCTCTGCCCGGCCGCCTCCTGCAACGTGAGCCCAGGTCAGGTGCACTGGAGGTGTACACAGAACCAGGCGTCCCACACTAACCAGCACGCAATGGCCAAAAAGCATTCAGAAGCTCTAACACACACACACACACACACACACACACACACACACACACACACACACACACACACACACACTCACACACACACACACCATCCCCCTCTCTCTCTCTCTCTCTTCGCCATTCCTTCATTCCTTTTCCACTCACTCTCTGTCACACACACACACACACACACACTCTCTCTCTTACCCACGCACATAAACACGCAACAGTCGCCTGCAAGTGCACACACACACAAACACACAAATAAACTATTGTATCATAGCACAGGAAAAACAATAATTCATTATACAGCTCAAAGCTGGTCTACATTAACTGAGTGCTTATGTGGTTCATAAGAACTCTGATCTCCTGTGTATGAAAGCATCCATTCACAACACCAGTTCTGTGTGTGTGTGTGTGTGTGTGTGTGTGTGTGTGTGTGTGTGTGTGTGTGTGTGTGTTCGGTCCACCATCGACCCATGCCTTCTGCTGCTGCTCTATCCAAATCCCCCAGCCCGGGACCAAATCATTTTCACCCCTCACATCCTGTTCCCTTCAAAGGAGCTTAGTGGCGGCGTGGAACTTGGCTTATCAATGTTCAACATGTGTGTCACCTCGGCTGACTGTCTCTCTGTCAGTGGTCAGTGACGGGCGAGCGTGTCTGGGCCATGTCATGCTATGACAGGGCCGTCCGCGCTGCTGTGTTTTACTCACAGTCTCCACGGGAACACATCGCTTCCTGGGATTAGACCATTAACATATTTTTCAAATGAAATCTGATGGAGGCAAAGCTGTCCATATGCGCGCTCTCTCTCTCTCTCTCTCTCTCTCTCTCTCTCTCTCTCTCTCTCTCTCTCTCTCTCTCTCGGGAACCTATAGATAAGTGTGTCAGTGGCCCAATCCACTGATGAGACCTACTGCACGTCATTATGGGCAGAGTACAGCAAGTGTGCAACTCACTCTAGTACTGAGACCTCCTGATACACACTCCACACACACACACACAGAGAGAGAAAGAGAGAGAGAGAGAGAGAGAGAGAGATCTGCAGCGCTGTCTCCACAGGGACAATAACTCTTTTGTGGACGCTGAGGTCAGGACATACTTCCCAGGCTGCTCTGGCCTCAGAGGTCCAGTGTAGTCCAGTTCTCCCTGACGCTGCCAGCAGGGAAAATATGTGTCACTCAACCCTCTGTGTCATTTCTCATTTGACGGGAGGCAATTCAAGTGGATTTGATATATAAATATATAAACTAGGGCTGTCAAAATAACTGATTAATTTCGATTAATTAATTTGAGAAAAAATAACTGATTAAAAAAATTAGTGCAGATTAATTGATTCTGTATGACCTTTGACCCCGAGCCGTTCTAGTCAGTAAAAATTAGATTGTAAAATGAAGGAGAGAGAAGAAAACGTGCTGCTTGGATCATTGATTGGAACATTTACATTTAAAAAATGGCCTGATGGTGTTGATAATAAATAAAGTCCTCTGCAATGTCTGCAGCAAGGAATTTGCATATCACTGTCACCAACTCTATAGTCGCACATCAATGCAAAGAAATAAGTGTTGACATTGAGGGGAGTGTAATTTTCATTGTGTCCCCTAGGTTATATCTGTGGCCTGAAATGCCTTGTATGTAAAAAAAAAACTTCTTCCCGAAGCACATTTGAATTTATTTCCTCAGCATATTGGGTCATATCATAGATTATTATGGCAATTATTTGAACAGTGAAAATAATAATAAAAGAGTTTTTGAACTTTAATGTCAATAATGCTGATTATTTAATGATTCATTTGAATTTGAATATTTAAAATACTTTAACAGCAAAAAATTATATATGCGATTAATTTAGATTAATTAATCACAGAGTATGTAATTAATTAGATTTTTTTAATCGATTGACAGCCCTAATATAAACACAGTGCGAACATGTACACATGTAGAGGAACAGAAGATCAAGAAGCCATTAAGTGACTTCTGTGTTAAAGGAGAATTCCGGTGTGATATTGACCTAAAGTGTATTGAAACATGATACTGAGTGTGAACGTATGTCTCATAGCCCATCTCGGCTTGTCCCCTGCACTCCAAAATCTGGCGCTAGTTAGCCGATGCTACCAACAGCTTTTTCAATAGTCCAATTCCAGTTGCTGCTACTGGAAGAAACTGGAATCCATGCATTTCCACTGAATTATTTTTGGAATCTGATCCCTTATCATACCTGTTCATTCTTACTCGTTGCTCGACTTATCGTGACTAAATTCAAGATGGCTGCAAACGCTAAACTTCGTGAAGATACTGTCTGTATAAATCGTCTTGTAAGTAAACTACCAGTGCTTTTTCAAAGTTCTCAATGTCTCGTTTTAAATGTCAGGGCCCTCGGAAGTCTACCAATGAAGTGTGGAGATACATTGAGCCTCGTAAATGGGTGTAAAACAGTGATTTATTTGCATGGCTAGCCCGATGCCGAAGCACCACTATTGAAAAAGCTGTTGGTAGCATCGGCTAACTAGCGCCAGATTTTGGAGTGCAGGGGACAAGCCGAGATGGGCTATGAGACATACGTTCACACTCGGTATCATGTTTCAATACACTTTAGGTCAATATCACACCGGAATTCTCCTTTAAGTGTTTGACAACTGTTGATTTTTACTTTCTTGAACAAGAGGACCTTCAGCTAGTTGCATACTTTGAATATTGCATAGTCCACAGGTGCATTTTGGCCACATAATGATATAAACTACGCCATGATACAAACTATGACATATGCTAAAACAAACACACACACACACACACACACACACACACGCACACACACACGCACACACAAACACACACACACACATACACACACACACACACACACACACACAGCGAAAAACCAACACAAACCTGCCCAGGTTTCAGACTTCTGTCATGGATGCTAGCGATGTGAGCTGATCCTCTCAGATCCTGTCAGAGTTCCCCATACTAGGAGGTGAAGAGCACAAATCCCAGGCTGAAGAGCAGATGAAATCCAGTGGAAAGTGGCCCTAATGCCAGCACAGCACAAGCCCCCTTCCTTCTGTCTCTCTCCCTACTGTTCCTCCAGCACACGTACTGTACACTGTACTTGAGAACAGTGATGAGGACCAGCCACTGTGGACTGCTGATGGGACACAGCCTTCTCCGGTCCCCCCCCCTTCGTACTTTACCTCCGCCCACTCTCCCTGTCTCCCTCGCTCTCCCTCCTCTCTCTCTCTCTCTCTCTCCCTCCTCTCTCTTTCTCCAGTCTTCTCTCTGTCTTTTTAAAAGTATGTACTGGCTTCTTCCTTTTTTTATAATTGTAACCACTGACTATTTCACCATGATCTCTCTATCTCTTTCTCTCTCTCTTTCTCTTCCTCCCTCTCTGCTCTGACCCACTCAGCTTTTCCAGTCTCCCTCACTGACACGCACACATACACACACACATGCACACACACACACACACACACGCACACATGCACACACACACACTCTGGGCAGTCACAAGGCAGTCTTTTATGCAGAGACTAAAGAGGTCTTCACTTGTTCAGACTCTGGAAGAGAACACCCAGCCAGTGCCAGAAAGAGGTAGCTGAAGAAAAGTTTTTTTTCTGCCTTTCCCAGGTGTTGAGAACCTTTCAGGGGACACCCACTAGTGGCCATCTAGAGGACTTTCCCCTGCTTCGCTGCAGGTCCAATTTAAAGTTTTGTAAGGACAGTGCCAGCTCACCATTTTTTCCCCCAGATATATTTCAAACCCGCTGTGTTTCAGCGCATGGACAGACACATTTGAAATACACATCATGGTAAGCCACTGTAGAGGTAACACTAAACACCAGATTATATTCAATTACGTTAAAAATGGTCAATAAAAAAGAGGGAGAGAGGGTTGGCCCCAGCCAAAGAGCACTATGAAACAACTTTTTTTCCGTCCGTGAGGGAAATGAATGACTGCTGTTGCTTTTGGATGGGTAGCCTCGGCTGCCTGTAATGGATTCAATCTGGCCTGGGCTTGGTGCTCTTTCCGAATGTGTCACGCTGCTTTTGCCACGTATAAAATGCCCCAAACAGACCCAAACAAAAATGCCGGCACACCCCTTTTGCCGAGTGAGTTATGGGATGTTCCACCCACTGCTGTCTGCAGTGCACAGTGCGTGGGATGTACTAAGTGGTCAACTTTGGTGGGAATCAGCTGGAACAAAATACTCAACTGTGGCAACAACAACCAACCAGCATTCATTGTTGTAATATCAAACAAGACTAGAGCAACAGCTGCAAAGATCTACTGCTAACACTGTTACATGTACTACTGTATGCTGCCAACCAGACCTGGGTTATGGAACTGAACTCACAGAGGCTGGTCCACTAAACATGTTCAGTGCCACCAAAGCACCAAAGGCCAGTCAGAATGTACAGGCGTACTGTTAAATAATGTTCCTTACTAGAACTAAATAACATGAATTCTAGCCTAGGCCTACATAGATGCCTGAGGAGGGGACCTAAATGCAGTGTCAATGCGGAAAATAAAAAAACAAAAAATACTGTTGAACACAGTCATGATGCACAGGTTGTAAACAGAGTTTCAAATATTGCTGTTTAACACAGTCATGATGCACAGGTTGTAGCCTTGAACAGACCAAGTGTCTGAAGCTCAGAATCAGATCTCTGAACAGCCCGACTGAAGCTGCTACTCAGCCTCCTCCAGCTGTGTGAACGCACAGAGGCATTCTCCTAATGAAAGGACAAGCTAAGAGGCTAAGCAGGCTAGGATCCTGCTTTCATCTTGTGGAGAAGCCATTTAACCTGGGGCGTATTAATTTCAACCTGCCAGCTCGCTCGCTCTCGCCCAGCATGAAGGGAATAAAAGAGTGAAGGCTCTCGTTAAAAAACATGAAAGAAAGGTACATGCAAGGGGAAATGATTGTCTGAGGTGGCAGGAATTTTCTTACAGGTCGGAGCTGGACCTAATTGGCACCACACAGCATGGTGCTGTAAGGGAAGGAAAGCAATGGCAGTGTGTGTAAATTAAATCAAATGAACCTAAATGTTTAATTCAAATGTGTATTAAATAATTACACATTACATTAGATAAGACACATAGTCTATGCCCTTTAGCGTTTAGATTGTCCCTCGTAGCTTAGAATAAGGTTTTTTTTAAATATATGAAGGGGATGCATGGAGAGGAGTATTCCAATGTTCCAATGAAGACCTCTACTGGCCAACTTTAAAATAGCTTTCAAATTGTTATCTGACAATAACAGGGTGTTTGTCCCTATCACAACTTAGAGAGGATATTGGACTCTTGAACTATTTAATGTATGGAGATTTCTTACTGTGCTATCCTACTATTTACGAGGGACATTTTTCATGGGATACCAAGAAACATTTTGAAGACTGACAAGCCACACAGCAGGCGACTTTCAGAAATGATTACAGGTATCAGATTATTGATTTTTGTTTGAAGAGTAATTCTTCCTTTCTGACTATATGAGACAGAGGGAGAGAGAGAGAGAGAGAGAGTTAGTTCATACTGGCTTGTGAATGGGCTCTTTATGACAGGCTGGGGACTTCTACCAACAGACAACTCAGACCAGTGCCTGTGCAAATATTCTCCACCTCAGTTGAAGGGAGACTTTTTAAAATAAATTGCGCTACATACCTCCAGTATCCACTAATAATACAAGTACAATAAAAATATATTAGTAGTTAATCAACTCTAGCCTTATGGTTGTTGTCCATTATGTCACCTTACCTGGAACCTGACCCTCTTCTGTGCCATTGTTAAATACTGTGTCCTTGACGGCTGCCAAAGTGCTGTTAGTGTGATTGAGGTTCCCTGAAGTTATCTCCTGTTAGGTCCAGTAAACTGGGAGAGTTCCATTTATCTTTTCTGTCAGTCCAGATCACCTCATCCTGCTCTCTCCCACACAGGAAAAAAACAAAGAAAAACAAAAAAAATCACATGTCTGATGGAGTCTCCCACTGTAAACTCCTCAACTGAAATGAAAGGCTGTTTTAAAGACCTAACTGGTTTAGTCAGTAACTTTTTACTGTGCTTTTCCTTGCCTGAGAGGTCTTGTGTACTGAACTGTACATCTGTTCATTCAGAGCCGGGGAGAATCCAAAGGAAATGCACACCCATGCTAAAAGCCCTCCCCAATCCAAATAAGGCCATTCCCTGCCGCCTCTGCAAGCCCCCGCTTAACTACCCCATGACACTGTTTGTTTAGGCTAGATGAAAGAGTGCTCAGGGTGCCCCCATAACCCATAGATATCCTGCCAGATAATACATGATAATTTTCATAATGTCATGTCTCGACGTCTCTGCCTCGGTCTCAAATATTATATAAGACGTAAGAAAATCTCTATAGTAAGAAAATGGGTAAGGAAAGGACAAATCTGAAATTAGAGATGTCGGTTATTTCTGTATTCTTTTAATATCTCAGTTTAAGGACATAACATGACATGACCCTATGCGGGGGTTTGTAATTTATAAGGGGACTGGATGCAGGGCGGAGGATAGTCAGGATCATTAGACATACTCCTACTAATCAGGGCTGGACAGGGTGCTCGTGGAATTCAATTCAATTCTGAAAACAATTACACTTCTTTTAAAACAAGTCCAGATTCTATGTGGCAATTTCCAGCCTTGTGCGGAGTCCTGTGGTACAGAGCTGCAACCCCTACCTGATCCACACGGCACACACAGGGGCCTGATGTTACAGGGCTACAAGTGCTCTCAGCAGGACTGTGGTCCCTTTAGTACAACACAGTAGGCAAGCCAAAGTGTGCTTGAAGATGTCCAAATCTCACATTCTAGGGAAACAAGTGGATGGTGATAGTTCTACTGTAGGCCTAGATGCTGTGAACCAATGTCTTCAAAGATCACCAAGCTTATTCTCAATAGTACAACACAACGTACCGGTATACTCAACAATGCTTGTACATTACTCTTTTCATGTCATGTGTTCGTTGTTCTTGCTCGTAAAAATCATAACATTACTTATGCATTTCAAAACTTCAATAACATTTTTAAATACAAACACAGGAACACAGTATGATCATTTCACTGGGGCCTTTTGTACACTTTAATCTTGTTGTTTTCTCCTTTTAAGTTTACATTGGAATGTCATTTGTAATTATGCCTCAGTTCATATTTTACAGGGTTACAAAATCTTTTTAATTTCCATCTCCCACACCCACAATGTGATTCAGACAAAACTCTGATACAGACAGACAGAGAAAAAAAACAGACATGTATACCTATTCCCTCTTCACACTATTTAGAGAATCAAGGCAAAAAAAGAAAAAAGAAAACAAACATTGGTCATTCTTAAACAGAGACATAAGTAAATCTGGCATTCAACATGAAGTGGGATTCTCTGAGAAAGGAAAGGGTGGGGGGCATTCAGATAACCAGTGAGGAGAAGATGGGAGGACGCCAGCAGCCAGCAGAGATCTCAGACGATAAAAACTCATCTCAAAGAGCTGGCACGCTCAATGTGACAGTATGTGAAGCAACATGCCGGGGGTGGGGTATGATGGGGGGGGTTGCGGGGTGATTCGACTACAGTCTGCCACAGCGATTCCACAACATACATGGCTGTGCTGGCTAAGTCTCTATGGCATCAATTCCCCAGCGGGTCAGTGAGAGACAGGTAGATGGACAGTCCAGAAAAGCCCCGAGAGTCTGTGGAACTGCATCAGTGTTCAGTCAAAAACTCAAATGATAATCTGGATATAATGCACGGTAATCTACGTCCCACGTGCCTCGATTTATATACCTAGGAGAAGTGGTCAAATGTCCAGACGTGACGCTAGTAGAATCTGACCGCTGATGGGGAATAATGTGTGACTGGTTCCGATGACCGCGAACACAGTAATGCCAAGTTCCGAGGTTGAAACGAGATAAGAGAAACTTTTCTTGAACGTGATTACAGATTAAAACAAAAAAGGCAGTAACATGACAGAGTAGACAGGACAAAATGGAGAGAATCTGCACAGTTCCGTCTCTGACATCGCATGGTCCTTCAAAGTTTCAGTCAAAACTCCACTTAAGGGGAAATAATAAAGTACTTCCTGGCCCGAGTACCAGTGTTTCTTTTTTTAAATCTAGTGTTTTAAGAGACGTTGTCATCACTTCAAATTTTGAAGACCAGCTTTTGCATGTGTGTGTGTGTGTGTGTGTGTGTGTGTGTATGTGTGTGTGTGTATGAATGCACATACTAAAAGCTGAACACAGTACAGGCAAAAAAGAAAACGTACACTCATTCAATACTCCCCCCCCCCCCTCACCCCCACCCCCACCCCTTCGGTCACCGATGAGTCTGTTATTGAGACCTAGTTTTGAGAAGCGAAGGCTTGTGACGACCCTTCCCCACTCCTCTTGGCCCTTCTCAGCCAAACGTGTGACCGATTCCTCTTTCAACTCCCACTGTCCAGCCTTGCCAGTCTCTTATTATACACTTAAAGATCCCTTTGGAGACGTGTGTTGTCACTCTCTTATAAAGGTACAAATACAGCAATTATCGCAAACCAAGGTCAAAAGGGCTTTGTTTTTGAAAAGGATGTCCTGTTATTAGACTGCTGTTGAAGAAACAGGTCAGTATGAACCTTTTCCGATTTGCAGCTCTCTGCGTTGTGTTTTTATACATTTCCATATCCAATGATCTTGTTTTTTTTTCTCTGATGATAGTTGTTTTCTTTACATGGATGTTCCTTTACAGTATCTCGTATTTGTCGACAACAAAAGAGGTTTCCGTAGAGAACCTCACTGGAGCATCTCCATCCACATGTGTCACCTTGGCGACCTGACAAGAAACAAACAAAATAAATGACCATCAATTCCTCCTCTCCATAGCAATATTACATAATGCTACAAATATGTACAGGGAGAGGAAAGGGTGCAAATGTCCATACAGGGTTCATTCTTACCTGCATGTCACAATAGTTGCTCTTGGAAACAAATGAAACGATGACGGGGAAGAAGTCGTTTGGCTGGCCCGCTACACTAAACTCAAGGCTGCCCGTCTTGTTCTTGACATCCACCACAGGTAGACACCACTCCAGAACGTTACGTCGGCTGTCATGGCGATACTCCCCATCAAGATCTCCAATCACAGGTGCACCAACTCCAGACCTGCAAAACCGAGTTTCACCATATTATGACTTAGATGTAATCTTCGATTTTATTTGCAATTAAATATATGAACAGAGTGAGGTGAGGGGTCTTCTGAGTTTATGTAAGAGTGTCTCACGGAACTCACGGTATGGGGATGGTGATGACCAAATCATTGAGTTCCAGTGCGTCTTCCTGCAGCTCGTACTCAATGTTGACATCACATCCTGTGCCACTTTCTGATGGCCAGCAGTTTACTGTAGACACAACATGGATAGTTCATCTTGCTGAAGTGATCTAGATTTATAGGCAGCCTCCTTTCATTCATCAGAATTCAAGGGTTGTATTTTAAGAATATTTGTTCTTCTCAATGGTTACAGTTTTTAAATTCCTAACGATCTTAACAACAAACATCTTAGCTAAACTTTGAGAAACCAGCAACACTGAATACATGAAAGAAAATGTCTAATTAACAACAGATGCACTTCAGCACCAACACAAGAATGCTGCTCACAGGGACACATGTTTCTTTTTACGTACTTGTTAGTGGTATGAGAGACTCGTCTGTGGTTTGTAGCCTCCATTTTAGCACGCCAACATCACTGTTCAGGGGGAAGGACTTGTCTGGGTTTTTCAGACCAATGATGGACTCTGATGTGAAGAGCTTCTTATCCACATTGGGATGAGTCTGGAAAAGAAGAGGGTTTAATATGCTGTTGAGCCCAAGCCAGCTCTCAACACAGCAACACCATTGAAAGTAGTTGCACAGGTAATGATGATGTGTTTACATTTTATTAAGGCGGTCTGTACAGCCCAACCTTTCCAGTACCTATATATCTACATACAGTATATTCAGTTTGTCTTGGGCGACTGTTATTTGCTCACCTGCAGCTGAACCCCTTTCTTATCGTTGTTATTTAAGACTATCCTGATACGGCCGTTCTTGTCGTCGGCCACTCGGAGTGTCACCATGCCCAGGATCTCCATGTTCTGGAGGCCCCCATCCCGCCCACACGTTAGAGTAATCTTCTCCTCCACTCTCAAATGCACACTAGAGAGAGAGAGACAGAGAGAGAGAGAGAGAGAGAGAGAGAGAGAGAGAGAGAGAGAGAGAGAGAGAGAGAGAGAGAGAGAGAGAGAGAGAGAGAGAGAGAGAGAGAGAGAGAGAGAGAGATATATTACCACCATGTGAGAGCCAAACAGAGGCATGGAGCTCCCTGGCCTTGGTAGGAACTCCATGCTAAGACACAGGTTCTCATTCCCCCATATGGACAAGCTCTGCAAAATATTTAAAACTAAAGGCCTCACATCTTATCGGAAGAAGGTATTCTCTAGTCATAACAAGAAGCATTTAATCTTTCATCCTGTCAGCAAAATACATTACAGGGCATGGGATCCCCTGAAATGAATCCCCTGAGGCTGAACTTTTCCTCTTGGACACTGTGGGGCGCTATAGGGCAACAACAACATATAGCAAAATTCACTTTTGACAGACATCACCGAGTCCTGTCTTCTTGTAAGTAACATCCTTGTGAGTAACAGTTTGAAAAAACATTCACAACATACAAACAGATGCTGCATCCAAGATAAGCCTTTTTAAACATACATAACCATACATGAACTCTTTCTTCTGAAATTCTTCTTACTGCACATATCTGTATATTGTAACAATGGAGGCCTACTTAAAACGTTTATGTTATAACTACCACTATAGAAGCATTTAGATTTGGGGATTGAAGAAATCGAGTCAAATGATACATACACAAGAAAAATATCAGGTCCTCTTTGTCAGGATTTTCAGAAAAGGAGTAAACAGGGTAAACTAGGATAACAAAAGGAAATACGACAGAGTTGCTATCCCAGCACAATAGAACCCTGATGACACCCATTTCAGTAATTACAATCACACCTCAATGTCACGGAAACTTCCTTGTAGGAAACATTTTCTTTTTCCGCCCAACTGCCGTCATGTAGATTCATCTCATCTCAGAGGGTGTGCTGTCTACCTACCTCTCTGTATTGACAGGAGCAGGCAGCGCTTTGGACACCTCTGAGGGCCTTTTCCCTGTGCTGGGCAGGATGATGTTCTCGCCCTCTGATTTGAGTTTGTCCACAAAGTCGTCCACCTCCTTTCCTCTGGCACCCAACTTCAGGGCCTTACTGGGACCGCTAGCCCTGAGGAACCACACACACACACGCACACACACACACACACACACACACACACACGGATAAGAATGTGAGGTTGTACTAGGGCGTATGAACTGCATATACACTCACACAGAGACAGAGCAGGACAACTGAGTGAGTACCTGACAGGGGCCGGGGCAGGCTTAGGCTTCTCGGGCTCGATGAGAGTGTCTTGGATGACCGTAGCAGAGTTACCGCTACTCATGCCGGAGCTTCCAAAGCCGCCGAAGCCTGGCGTTTTCTTTCCGGCGCGTTCCGCGTCCCGTCTGGCCTGCTGCAGCTCCTTTGCCTTCCTGCGCATCTCTGCTTTGGCCTCACGCTCTTGAGTCTAGAGGTTTTGGTAAGAGACAACAGAAGATTAGACAGTTAGCCATTGCTCATTCTCCTGGTCTTTAATACTCAGATATTAGTGACCATGAAAACTTGCCCTTGTATCTTTATCTTTAGGACATTGCCCTGATATACTTAACCAGTTGAGTGCAGACTTCCCAACCAAGAGAGTCTTAAACGCTACAATCAGAGCCTAACTTCTAACACAAGGCTACTTGTGTTGAACTGAAACAACCATGTTCTGTCAGGAATCAAATTCAAGTATGATTTTCATTAGCATGGATATTAGCAGATAAGTGATAGATACGCTATATCTTATCATATTGATTTGATTTAAAAAATAAAAAAAAACATATTTATTATGAGTTGTCCTATCAGAGTAAGTAGTGACACAAAACTGGATCAGTGTTGGCCTGTTAGTGATTACGCAAGCTCGGAGTATATTGTAAATGCCCTTCTTATCACTCTGGCACCTACATCTTGGGAGGGAAAGGGGCCTCTATAGATGAGATAGCTTACTTCCTGGTCAAAGTATACTTATATAGAATTACCATTAAACTAGCCCACAGCTAACTCACAGCCTTAGTGCAGGATCATGTCTTATCAACAGCTTCATTCAGAAAATCCAGTTGTCCCCCCCCCCCCCCCGCCCCGCCCCGCCCAAACAAAAGGCTGTAACATTAGTATTGTAGTAGTGCTCAAGTGTTTAAACATAGGCACATTTCTCATCTTACATAAATAATCGCAATGCAGGCAATAAATCAATCGACCAAATGCTGCATTTTAATCCTTATTGTAGTTTAGCCTACTAACTAATAGTGGGGTCAGCAGTTGTTTTTGAAATTGCAGTTGCAACTTTTGACAATGTGTTTCTGTACTGCATAAAACGTGTTCTTCCTAACTACAAACAAAAACTATGTAACACAACTACACAGCCCACGCCCATCTCTCCTTTCACCCGACAAAACAAACACACCAGGTACAGAGGGGGCGGAGCTGCCCAAACTCCAGCCTTTGAATGCAACTGCTCTGTGAAAACCCAGAACATTGTTGATGGGGCTGAACATTTACAGATTCATGTCAACTCTCTTACCAACAATTCACCAAAATGAATTAATCACGATAACAACATCACTGACTTCAATAGATCATGTTCTTCGCCTGAAGTGCATTGTTATAATATTAGTTATTAATGTATTAAATTGTACAATTGTAAGTCACTGAGGTAAATATAGATTACATTTTTAGGACATATCGTCCAGCCCAGTGATTCTGCTGCACCAAAGAAGTCAATGTAAGTGTAATAGATGTACTCAGCAGCAATCTAGCCACATTGAAAAAACAAAAATTCTCATGACCTCCATCATGTGCTTTGGTTAGCAAAAAGAGCTCCTCACCTCTCGAACAGCACGGAACACCTTCTCCTCATGAGAGTCCATCTCGGTGAAGGTGCGGATCTGTGCCAGGTTGACGTTCTCCCGGTAGCCCAGGGCCACAATCTCGTCGAAGGCAAAGATGAGGTCGAAGCAGTGCTCGGAGATCTCGCTCTCCTCGAGAACACGGCAGTACTCAGGAATCTGCAGGCAGAAGAGGGGAAAAGAAAAGGTCATGTATTTAGAGGACATTTTTTTGTCCAAAGCGACTTACAAAGGAATCCTGCATTGGCTAGGAACAGTGGAGGACTTCAAAGAGAAAGAGGGGACATCAGCACATTTGTAGAACATGTTGTACAAACATTGTTGCTGCTTATCCAATGTTGACCACATCTTCCATTTTCTTTTCTCACAATACAGGCAACAATTCCCATTAGCAGAGTAGAGAAACGGACAGCTTGATATTTAACATTCCTATAGATGTAGGCTTCTTGATTAACATTGCTCCAGGTTATTAAGGAAGGTAATAGTAGTCCAAAGTATTGTGTGGAAATGCCTGGATTAAGCAAGATCACATATCAAGACTCACAACTTTTTGAAAGGTCTCTTTCTTCTCATAAAACATCTGAGCCACTGTGTGAGATAAATCCAAAAGGACTTCTTAAGTGTTGCCAGGTTAGATTCAGCAGCAGATTTGCAAATACTGCACTGCCAGCCCATTTATTTTACACTTATACACTTATTGCTACTGACGTTACTACTAAATTTTGACCACTTAGGCAGACTATGACTAGTTTCATTAGTAGTAGTTGTAGCAGTATTTTTTTTTGTTGAATGCCATATCAGCATCTTTGGCTGCCGCATGCCAAAAAATGAGAAATTAGTATATTTAGAGATGGAAAAAATATCTATTTTTATAAATTACAATTATATAGATAAAACATAATTTAAAGAAGCTTATTTAAATCTAGATTTGATAAGAAAAAAAAATACAGAACTTTTTGGTGTTCCCTTATCACAAAGATTTTCCAGAGTACTTTGAGAATAAAATCGTTATCTTGAACAACTAAATGAAATATGCTTCACTGACAAGGGCATACTACAAAATTGGCATAATGACTGTTCTTCAGCCTTTAATAAAAAAAATAATTAAAAAACACTTGGGTAAACCTTGAGACTAGCTTCATTACGATAAAACAATGTAAAATGTACATTTATGGCACCCCTCTACAGTATTGCAGGAAGGAAGTGTGATTAAGATTAAGGCAAGACTTCCGAAAGTGAAAGGCTGCACTAGGGCTGCTCTGGGTCATTCCTTATTGCTTAATTAGACAGAGTCTGTGTGTGTGTGTGTGTGTGTGTGTGTAAATGTCAATTTTCTGCCAGGCTTGGCGCAAATAAGTATCAGTACCAGCAGTATTGGCTATTATACTATGCACATGCATGTGACAACATTGCAATGAATGGGATATGCTCCTTAATGTCTTTCTTGCATTCTTGCAAATGCATATTACAGACATCATGGCAAAATGTTATGGAAATAGGCATACAATGTCAAGGGTAATGATGAAATCTTTAAGTACAATGCATTTTTTTTACATTTTCATTTGCATGCCTTGTGTCCCAAAATGCAAATATACTTGAGATAAATTGTCAAAGCCTTGCTCGTAGTAATTCCAAATGATAAAAAGGAGGGGAAAGGTGCTCAAACAGTAAGCTCTCATCTAATCATGGCCAAACCAGGTGCTTAAATGTTCAAAGTCAAAAAAGAACTAAAAAATTTGCTGGGTCATTTCCTCCCCGGAACGTCACAGAACTAATAGTGAATATACACTTTTGTTCTGTCACATCACATAGCTCTTACAGCTTATATTTAAATGTAAAGTATTTGCCACACGCTTTTTCCAACTCGAAAAACATAATACATAAATATATTTTGAATTATATATTTACTTTCATATATTATTTAGCTTGCTTGTCTGCAATGCCACAACAAATGTCATATGCATATGTGACATAAGTGCGACTTCTTCTCTTACCACACGTGAGAAGAGCCGCAGCGTTTCCAGGTCCTCCAGGATGTTGCTGTTCTTGGTGGTGATGAGCACCATGTAGAGCTTCTCTAGGGGCTGGTAGACGTAGCGCACGCTCTCCGTCTCCACAAACGTGTGCTGCTTGCCTGTGTTCATTAGCTTGGGGAAGGCGGCGAGCAGCCCCTCCACTCGGGTCCGCGTCATCTCCACAAACTGACGTGACACGATGGCCTTGCCAGCCTTGGTGCACACCGCCGCTGCCAACAGCACCTGAGAAATGGGTGAAACATGACAATGTGGTGAAAAATGGAACAAATAAAAAAAAATCCATACATCAGCAACTGTGGAAAGAGGGGAGTCACTTCTCAGCAGTTACTTTTGCCCATTTAATAAAACTGCTGACTCCTATGATGGTGACAAACAATCTATTAGACACAATGTAATTTCCAAACTGAAGGCCAAATGTAGTTTTCTGCTGTTCCAGATGCAATACACTATGCACAGACCTCAACACACAAATAAATAGACACAGCAGAAAAGGGTCTCTCAGGGTCAAGTGGGATTCCAGGAGGTAATCTGGTTTAGATAAAGTGGAGAACATTAAACTACACAACTACAAACTATATTAAACTTTACTGCAAAAATAAAATTGACACATTCTTTTTCTCCTATACAAGTACATTTAGACTCAGGCAACATGGTTATCGCAACCTCCATGGTCTCCAAGTTCATGCAGACTGATAAACTAGATATTCGATAAAAGATCAACATAGAGTACCCTCCATAGCCTGACACTTTTTATTTTTTCCCTAAAGTAGTCAGTGTTTACCATGAGCACAGATATTTGCTTACCAACTACAGTTTGTTTGCCTACAGTTTTAATAGCTACAAAAAGCTATGTTTGTCAGTTTGTGGAATCAAATGTACTCTTTGCATGACAATGATTTCCTTTATTTAACCATTCTTGTAATCTTGTAAAAATGTAATTCTGCTCAAGCAGCAAGTAGAGGCTGACAGCAAAGGTCCACATTCCATTCTGAAGTATATTTACAGATACATTAATTACCAATACTAATAACTCTCCTAAACATGGTGGTCCTTTTGCATGACATTTCTGCATCAGAAAGGAATTCCTGTTTTGACAAATTATGTTTTAATCTTCTTGATTGTTTTTGACAGCAAATAGGCCTAATTACCACCCCAAACTACTATATTTATTCAATTATACATATTCCTCAATGTTATATTCTCTCTCTTGTATAACATTTCTAATGGGGTGGACATCAGTTCCTCAAAGATCAGAAACTAGGATTGACAATTATCAGGATATTACAGTTAGATAATAGAACAATGGACTGGCAATGTTTTCATTTATTCTTCTGAAGACATTAGAGGCCTCTGTGAATTAATGACTTACCTGCTTCCAATCTACATTCCCAGCGTCAAAACCAGTTTTCAGCATAAGGCTGTGAAGAATATGCTAGTGCATAACAGGATAGTGAAAAATACTAATTCTGTAAATGTGTTTAAAACCTCAGCTACATTTTTAATGTTACGGTGTCATGTTCAGCTTCAAAATCATACTGTTTTTAAAGAAATGACAGCCATTACATGACAACATGAAATACAATAAAGCACAGCCCATAGTTATGCTCGGTCATGACTGATAACGAGAAACAGGACACTGCTAAATAAATGACACCGTGTGAGTATGCAATGGTCAACCTGTGGGACATTCAAAGATTGACATTATGCCTTGATAAGATAACCTACAACTAACGCTCTTTCTAAAAGAAAAGGCATCTTAGCAAGACGTTCGATGAAAGTCTGAACATAATGTTACCAAACGAGTTGGTACGATTCAGCTTGGGTTGCTGCTTCCTAACTTGACATTCCGTGAGACGCGTTGTAAGCAATCTGTGTAAGGGAACAAAACGCCCCAAAAGAAAGTATTTTTCATAATAGTTGTAAATGTGACTAACGTTACAGCCTCCTTTCCTGATGAAGCCAGGTCTCAGCTAATGAATTTAGCCAACTATGCTAGCTACAAGTTTACGGACATATATTGGCCAAGCAGTTTGTCAAAAGAAAGATACAAAGACAGCGACTTACGCGATATTGCATCATCATAATAATAATAATCTCTGGTGGACATGAAGCTGACTATGACCAAAAGACATACTGGAAAGTAGTTAGCTTTGTAAGTGAGGCCTACGATTGAGGTTTGATAGAGCAGACGTGACACCAGCACTGAATGGACAGCTGACGTTAGCTGAACATAACGTTATCCTGTTATGTAGAAGCTACCTTTAACACAACTCATAATAATACCACGCAAAACGCATGACGCACAGTTGTTCTGCATGCAAACTCAAGCTCACTTAACGTTGATGTCCTGTCACTTATATGTTGAAAAGTGTATGCAGCTGGTCGTATAAAATAGCCTACAATCAAACGATAGCAGGTGTTAGCTAGCTAACTACTTCGTTGGCGTTAGCTAAAAAACCGGAACATATTTCAGCGACACATTCATCAAAAATACAAAACATTTTGCTCACCATTTTCCGTGTGTGTGATCGCTTATGATATAAAATGTCCGATGTTGTCGGTCTCTTTAAAATCCTACGCAACTTCTCCGAAAACTAAGGAAAAATATCTGCGGCTCTTCTCCCTCGACTGCTTATCCGCAGCTCAATATGGCAGCGCCTCTAAGCCACGTCTCCAACCGGAAGAAGCCAGGCAGCAAGGTAAAAGGGCAGGTTCCAAAACTGAACATGTGGAAGTTTCAGCATCAGCACACAGGACACTCACGTTGTAACGTTACTGTCTAAATAGATTGTACAAGAATGACATTTGCACTCGAATGCCAATAGGGATAAAGTGTCTCATAAGACCACTAACTACCACTCAACTGTGTCAAACACATGTTAAAATGTGATGTGTGGCCTTATTATCACAATATATTGCAGAATTTGTTATTTTCACTCACTATCCGAATATGTAAAATAATTTAACAATGGGAAACAATACACGATGCACTCATGTTAAATGTGCCATGACCGCAAAATTATAGTTGCATTGCCTTGGAAACTAGACTGTAGCACCACTTTGTTGAAGGACATGCCCCGAAATGCATCACAGGCGGAAGTGAAATTGTCGTCTAGGACTAGGTCACACCACTATGAGTGTCTTCATATGATGGGTGACCGGCGGAGTTGTCCATTCAATCATTTCCTAATGCAAATTGTGAGCTTTATCTGAACAAATTATTAGTGGTAGTGATACACTTATAGTACGGCATCACCAGACGGCTGGCGGAGAGATGGAACAGTCTGAGGAAGCTCAAAATTCCTCGGTAAGTAACTTAGCTAGCCAGTTAGCTATGCTATGTAATTTTTGGGAGCACTGAGCGGCACAAGAAGTCTGGAGCTGTATCCACTATGGCGATTGGTTGATAGTTCAGACAATATAATGTACATGCTATGCCATTGGTAAATGAGGGTGGGCTTAAGCTTTCAAGCTGATGGGACACATGTGGGAGCGACAGTAGCTTGTTACATAGCTAGTAACAACCATGATTAACATTCGAAAGTGCTCACTAATAAGATCGAACATCCACTGGAGACGCCTGGTGTGCGTGGAGCTGTACTAACAGACCACGCACTTTAGTTACTGTTTTCCAACAACAGCACTTGACAAAAAATAATTTCGCTACAGTATTTTCAAAGACAGAGTGGCATTAGACCATGCCAAAGATGTTTGGCAAACCGGGCAGTCCGAGACATAGACACACTACGGGTATTTCAGACCTCCGTACTATTACTTAAGAGATTGTACTATGTTCGTGTTGAGCAGTAACTTAAGCAAGCATCAATTTTGACAAGTCAGGATTCGTAGAACTATCACTAGGACTAGGGTGGGATCCATTTTTGCTACGTCAATTGCTACATTTTGATCCCATTAACTTTTCTTAGAACTGTTGGAGGAAGTATTCCTTGTTTGCGTATCTGCACAGCAGAAAGTGAGGATGGTCATGATACTGGTTTGAACTCATACTTAAGGGCTGGTACTTTCCCTGCTCTTGTGGAGCCATTAGTCCACTTTTGGAGGTGATTGTGGATGTGTTGAATTTGGTGGCCATTGACAAAAGTATGTCAGTGACAAGTCACCATAAAGAGGTATTATATGTATGCCAAAGGCTCGTCCAATGATGTCAGGGCTGTCAGGATGTCAATGATCATGTCCTGTTGCTAGTCTGTACACCACATTCATTGTCACTGTGCAGTCTTCACTCATAAAAGATGGCAATGGCCTGTGCAATTGGATGCTTTTAAATGAATCTGAGTCTGTCCTGTGCCCCTGGCCTATTTGTAGCATGATGTCTGTGAATTTGTGGCATGATATACATGTATGTGAATTTGACCAAGATCTAATAATGTTGCTGTTGCTACTGGCTTCAGTCAGCTCAGTTAAATAATGTTGTTTAACGAATAAGGTTTTTGGTTGGTCCATCCGTCAACCCTACCCCTTTTCTACAACCCAGTATGTGAGCTTACTTTCTTCATGAAGACGTCCAAATCGTCTTACTGAATGCATGCTGTCAATATTGGTCTTCTGTTGCTAGAACTGTATGTGTGCGATGTAAGATGGAGCATTAGATATGTGATGTGTGACATTAGTGATTTTACTAAACAGGGATAAAAAATGAATGTCATAGCGGGTCAATATCCACACTGTTTGCAGTATCAAATGCAGTCATTTTATTACATGGTGCCCACAGTCATGGAAAACCTTGAAAAGTCACAACATTGTAAAATTCCATTTCCCAGGACTGGAGAGATCATGGAATTCAGTAAATTCATTGAAAGTTTTGGAAAAGTCATGAAATTACATTTTATCATACCAGGGATATTGGTAGAATATAGCATACATCATGTCACAGAAAAGAATAGATAAAGAACGGTGCGGGAGAACACATGAATCCGATGTAGCACTTCATAATTAGCCACCACCTGTGGCGTAAAGTCAGCAATTTTGTACTTACAGGCCATGAAGTCATGGAAATTTCATTCAAAGTCATTGAAAAGGTTTCAGAATTTTGTCAGTGAAAATGGCTGGGAAACCTATGATTACTAAATTGTGGTATAGTATGGTGTCTCTTTCTCAACACACACACACACACACACACATACATGCACACACCTCTGTCACACTAACAGACAAAGAATGAATTAGCATTCTCAGTTTATCAGTAGCGTCCAGGGTGTTGGGTGGGCTGGAGGGAGGGCGAGAGAGAGAAAAGTCATCCTCCTCTGGGCTTTCTGTCTCAAATCACCAGTAGCATCTGCAGCTGCAATAGGTTCAGTTCACAGCTTACATTTAGACCGCAATACCTCCAGCTATGGAAAACAGGCTGAACAGTTGCATAGAAGTGTGTTTTGAGTAACCCCTTGTCTGTTAACGTATCGTAACTGAATCTATGTGAATATAAAAGGTCAAATGTATTGTCATTAACAATGTTTGTTTTTTTAGGAAGGAAATGGAAAGGCTGGCCGTGTTATCCGGATGGGAACCAGAAAAAGTCAGGTATGGAGCATCTAGAATTCATTTATTTCTCATTTTTGTTTATATTTGTCTGTAACATAGTGTTACATATGAGTGATACTTCACGTGCTTATTTCATTACTTTTGTATCACTATGTCACTTGACTTTTCACTTGATATACCGTTGGAATTCGGTCCTATTCGGGTCATATTGTCCAGATATCTTTTTGAATCATCAGTTTTATATGTAACAGTTGAAGGCTAAAGAAGGATACGTTAATTGAGAAGGGTGTGACTTTGAGGGTGTAGTAGTCTGATTAGGGCAGGTCC
Source organism: Alosa sapidissima (assembly GCF_018492685.1). Lineage (NCBI taxonomy): Eukaryota > Metazoa > Chordata > Actinopteri > Clupeiformes > Clupeidae > Alosa > Alosa sapidissima. Next base: position 32,271,292 of record NC_055961.1, on the reverse strand, counting down.
CTCATGTGTCAGTGAAGATACCGAGAAGCAGCCACAGTCGTAGGTTATGGTGTGGAGAATGAATGGTGTTGTGACACCTGGACCCTCTCATGAAACTTGGTAACGGTGTAGTAGCACTATAGATATTCTCTTATTTATCTGATACACACGTTCATCTAAATCCCAGCTAGCTGAAACAGAATAAGAAGCCCTTTCATAGGATGTTTCAGAACAGAAAGTATGTCTTCATTGTTAATAATATGTTCAAGACTTTCGGTTTGGTCATTTATTGTTCATTTTTACAGTTGGCCCGGATCCAGACTGACTTTGTTAGAGACAAGCTCAAGGAGCTTTATCCGGATGTCGACCTGCAGATAGGTGAGAAGCTCTAGAATCATCTGTCCCACTTGGTTCCTCATTCTAGAAGCTCTAGAATCATCTGTCCCAGAGCCCCATAGAGAGATATCTATATCTGTACTGCTCTGATCTGTCCCACTCGTCTGCTCATTCTAGAAGCTCTAGAATCTTCTGTCCCACTCGTCTGCTCATTCTGTTCTCTCATCCTCCTCTCCCTCTTTAGTGCATCTCTCTCTGGTTTTCTTCGCTCTCCGTCTCCTGCTGTCTCCGATTCTATTCCCCTGATTCTATACTTCCGCCTCGTCTCCCTCAGGACAACAGAGACAATGATGTATTCATCATTGTGCGGTGGCACAGACAGCACTTTGGCTGTCTGGGCAAAGTGAGATTATCGATGATGTCAGAAATGGACTCAATGAGTTCTGTTCCCACTGAAATGTATACTGTCTGCTCTTTCTAGTTGCCATGTCCACAATTGGAGACCAAATCCTGGACCGTGCTTTGTCAAAGGTACAACAGTTTGCATGTTTCAGTGACATTCATTCAATCTAGTTTTCGTATGTACACATATGAACGATGAACTGAATAATAGATGATTGTATGTCTTAAAGAAAGTTATACATGGATGTTTGTGTATGTGTGTCCGCGCACCATGTTATATGCATTTAGAATCCCATAGTTTCCCAAGTTTGCTATGGCTGTGTTTTAGATTGGCGAGAAAAGTCTTTTCACCAAAGAACTTGAGAACGCCCTTGAAAAGAATGAGTAAGTTTTCAACCCCAATTTTAAAACCAGCTCTTTGTAATAATAGCATTAGTGAACATTAATAGTGTTTAGGAAAAGGCTAAACATGAATGTAGAGAGCAACAGAGATTGTTCAGATCTTTTTTTCTGCTGTAGTGCACCCTCTAGTGGTCAAATGTATTATCAAAGTAATGAACAAAAATAAAAACTGGAGGATAGGCACCAGACATCACTTCTCACTCTGTCCACAGGGTCGATATTGTTGTACACTCCTTGAAAGACCTGCCTACTTCATTACCCCCTGGGTTCACTATTGGAGCTGTACTAGAGTGAGTGTCTACTCTATTCCTTTTTTCCCATTAGTATGTGGAGCACCGATATACTGATTTAGTTTATACTGCTCTTGGTGTAGGGTTACATTGTGTTTGTGTTTATGTTCTTTTCTCAGACGTGAAAGTCCTTATGATGCTGTGGTTCTTCACCCTAAACATGCAGGACGTTCACTAGACGTGCTGCCAGACAAAAGGTATACACTTCTTATTGAATTATGGATTGCACATCAGTGTATTTATGCCATAGGGGACATCCCTCAATACACACTGAACATTTGATGTATGTTTCACTCAATATATTTTTCATATGATCTGAAAATAAAGCACTCTCAATGAGCTTTCTGTGTGAAATAAGATTAACAACATATCAGAGAGAGTACAGCACAGGCCATGAAGATGCCAGAAGGACTGCTGACAGTTTTTCAGGCAACTGATTGGTCCAGGAGCTTCACTTAGCCTGTAAATTAGAATCTGACACAGGAGTATCCAGAATCTAGATGTCTAGATAACTAACAATTAAAAGATGTGGTTTCTCGTTTGCTCTCCAATGTGTTGGCACATATTTGAACAGTTTAAATGAGTTTTGCATCCATTACTGCACATTACCTGGGTATTGTGTTTCACTTTAGCTTGGGTTGACCTGTTTTTGTTTGACTCCATAGTGTGATTGGCACAAGTTCCCTGCGCCGAGCTGCTCAATTGAAGAAAAGATTCCCTCATCTGGAGTTTGAGAATATTGTATCCTTAACGAAGAAGAAGCTTGAAGTGGGCACAAGTCCGTGCTTCACACATAAAGTATTTGTGTCAGTGCACTTGACGTAGTCACTTCCTTTATGTCTGAACACAGTGCGTGTCGATATGCCTTTTAGTTTTTCCTTAACATGGTACTTAGAGAGGTAACCTGAACACTCGACTGAAAAAGCTGGATGAGAAGGAGGACTATGCAGCAATCATCCTTGCTGCGGCAGGACTCAAGAGAATGGGCTGGGAGAGTCGCGTCAGCCAGGTATGGGACACACCAGACACACCTGGGGCCCTAATGCCATAGAGCAACAGGCACCGCAAATGGGAATAGGCGGGGATATCTACATTTCCTCGTTTGATTGACACAATGCAGGCTGCAGTCATGCAGAAAAGAGTTGAGTAATTAGTGAATGCAGCGATGAAGTCATTCTTTATCTGCCTGTCATAATATAAAACCAGTCACAATAAGCTCAGTTCTCATTGTTCTACAATGGAGAAAACAACAACATTTCCGTTCTGAGCGGAGCAGTATTCCATAGAGTGGACAGTGGTTTCTGTGCAGGAGGTCTGCCCAACCCAAAATAATTTCCAATTGTCACTGAAAAGGTCTTTCTGTGAAAGAAGCCATTTATACACTGCACTCTCATGCCACAGAGTGGACACAGGCCAACATTGCACAGAGCTACCCATGCTAGTGCCTAGGAACTTGCTCCTGTTAATCAGCTTTACCTCACATGTGGCGTATTTACTGTGCATGTTGCCAGCTTTGTTGAAATTAGGGCCCCTAATGTTTTCAGAGAAGACTCAGAGAGGATTAAAAAAAGAATATTGTTGTAATAATTGGAACAGGCTTATTATTGATTGTCTGATTTGTATATAATATATTGTATATTGAAATATTACATATAAACCGATCCTACATTTCTTTTGTTTTTGCCCTGATTCCTCTCAGATCCTTGAGCCATCTGATTGTATGTATGCTGTGGGTCAGGTGAGTGACCTGTTCATGTTTTCTTAGTGTGTGCAGAGTTGTTTTGGCTCACTTTTTGTTTTCAAGCAGCACTGCTAATCTGTTCTTAATGTGGTAGGTATTAAACTGGCAGTGTTTTCAGTTTAAAGGAAGCACCTGTGAATTCAGTTGTGTTAACCGTTGCAGTAATGCGTGCATGCAATGCTAAGTGGATGTGAAAATGTATATGTCTGAATGAGTTTGGTACTTAGCCATAGATAGGGGAAAACACTTTGCTTTGCATGTTCAAGTCAGAACACAATAAGACTCTCTTTTCCTTGTAGCAGTGCATAGTGTACCACTGGCCTCTATTCCTCCAATGCGTTTTGGCATGGTTGTGTATGAGGTGTAATCAGCAACAGATGTCAACAGAAAAGTCATGTAGGTTGCACCATGGTGTAATTCATGGTGTCCTGGTAACCTGGTAACCTGCTTATCCCAGGGAGCTTTGGCGGTGGAGGTTCGTGCACGAGACAGAGACATACTAAACATGGTGTCTATTCTCCACCATCACGACACGGTGCTACGCTGCGTTGCAGAGAGGGCTTTTCTTCGACAGCTGGCAAGTTGATTCGCACATACAAACAGGCTGAAATTGTATTAAGCCACCAACTTATAAGACATACAGCTGCCATACATCCTCTCGATCTTTTGACTTTGATCTTTGTTGCATCAGGAGGGTGGCTGCAGTGTACCAGTTGCTGTCCACACTGAAGTGAAAGACTCCCTGGTAATCACTATGTCCTCAATATAATCTAACCATTTCATGTTCGACTCACTGAATAGACAACACTAGGAGGAATGTTTCATGTCCTATGTTATGTTAGCTCTATCTAACAGGAGCAGTATACAGTCTGGACGGTTCTGACAGCTTGAAGGAGACCATGCAGACTAGTGTTCTCCCAGACAATGAGGTTAGATACTTCTATCTAACACAAGGATTGAACTTCACCTATGCACTTTTTTCTACTTTGTCTCTCATTTCAGTTTGCTGCACACATAATGTTTTTGTTTTAGAGGGAATGTTGAGTTTGGAATTGAAGATTTTAAACTCATTTAATTTTTAATCAGGTGGTCCAATCTGCGGACGACTGTTCCCATGTTGGGGTCACTGCTTGTAACATACCCGAGTTCTCCCTGGCTGCTGCTGAGAAGCTCGGGGTGGACCTGGCAGCTCTTCTGCTGAGCAAAGGAGCCAAGGACATTCTGACCACTGCACGGCAGCTCAACGACGCTCGATGAGTTGTCCACCTGTGCTGTCAGGAGATTCTGTGTTCTGGCCATATGTTGGTCTCCACTACACCTACCCACAACTTATTTGCTGTAGTTCTCAGTTATAAATATAGTGTAATTTCAAACTTTTGAAAAGAGAAAGAATTCCAGATGAGGAAGTTGGTAGTTGTAGTAGGTAGAGATAAGTCACGACTCAGTACCCTCCAAGCTTTAAACAATAGTCAACACTGAATTTCATTTTGGTAAATCAACCACTTTGACACACAGCAGGAAATATCACGCAAGCATGTTTTGTCCCTATGTGTAACAAGAAATGTATCAAAAACATTGTGGAGAGCAGTCTTTAAAAAATAATTTATTGATGTAATTTAAACCCATATGGTCATATCATTCTTTTGTCGATTTTGAATGAGAAAAGCCTGCTTCATAGACATTCTTACTGACTGACTACATGATTGTCAAAGTATTTTCAAGTTGTCTAAAAAAAAAAAAACTATTTTATGGTATTATTTATGACTTTTAAGATGTGGTGGCTGTATTCTTAGAATATTGTCAATGGGGTGTACCGTTGTATATATGTAAATGAGAGGCAGTAACAAAAATCAGGGCAATACTATTTTAGCACTGCATTTACATACTGTTCATGTGCCTTTCATGATCAACAGCCTTAAACAATTATATGTGCTTATATGGATAACCCTATGTACAATTTTTAAATAAAACAAGGTTAATTGAAGATAACTGGTCTTGGAACAGGAATGTGTTTACATGTTTTACTTTAACTTTAAATTGTTGCACCTGAGTTACGTTAGGTTAGGTTTTGGGATTTTTATTGCCTATACACTATATTGCCCACATAGGACGTCCACCTTTTTAGCGGATACATGCATTAATATGCTGACCATCTCACATGTAATGCAGGAATTAAGACCGCTGTATGATTATTAAAATTGATAAAATGACACGTTTAAATATAACCGACCAGGAGTTACAGGTTACCCCGCCCCCACTCGACCCTTATAGCTTTGTATTCGTTTAGCACAGAGGTAAGTCATCAAACAATAGAGGAGAAATGCCACTTTTACGCAACCCTGACTCTCCCGGTCCATTTCAGAGTAGATGTAGGCATATGAACAAACTATCATTTAAACAACAGGAGATCTCGACTTGCATGGCAATAGTTTTTAAACCTGCATGCATTTAGCTAGAAAGGGCGCGATGAGTGGTCGCCCACCACGCATAACGAACCACGCACACAAAGATTTTAAAAAAACCTCGCGTGTTTAATGTTCACAGAATATAAAAGCGCCATCACAAACACAAAAGCAACAAGAAACAGAGAAACATGATCAGGCACCAAGCAGGCCTTTAAGGATTCAGAGTCCAGAGTCAGGCCACGCTGTCTAATATTCTTGAGACTGAGAAGCACCCTTCTTGCCAGCCTTCCCTGAGCTTGGGGCAGCCTGTCCAGTTTTCTTGGGAAGCAGCACGGCTTGAATGTTGGGGAGCACACCGCCCTGTGCGATGGTCACGCCGCCGAGCAACTTGTTCAACTCCTCGTCGTTTCTAACAGCCAGCTGCAAATGACGGGGGATGATACGGGTTTTCTTGTTGTCTCTGGCAGCGTTTCCAGCCAACTCGAGGATCTCAGCAGTCAGGTATTCGAGGACAGCAGCAAGGTAGACGGGAGCACCGGCGCCAACACGTTCAGCATAATTCCCCTTCCTAAGCAGACGATGAACACGACCGACAGGGAACTGCAGTCCAGCCCGGGAACTCCTGGTCTTGGCCTTAGCGCGGGCCTTTCCTCCAGTTTTGCCTCTTCCAGACATGTCCAAAGTTATTCAACCCTTAGTGGCCGTAGGTTCGTCGCTGGGGTGCTTGTCTCCGTGTTACCCGGAAGGAGTGCAGTGATGTATTTATAGAGATCCTTTAGGCCCGCCTGAATTTCCGAAGGTTGGGGTAGTGAACTTCGATTGGTTCTTGTAAAAAAGTGTACGCCCTAGTAAACATCCCTCATTGGCTTCTGAGAAAGTTGATCCATACACTCGCACTAATCACAACACCACAAAAGCACGAAGGACGACAATGACTGGATTAGACTGTGGTCAATCAATTTGAGCGCTAAATTTAAACCAATGGAACGCCTTCCCTCAAAAAATTCAAAGCAACGTTTTTTTTGTTTACCATCTACTAGCCAGGAATTTGTTGCCTGCCTATCCTTTTTATTTGATATAACATGAATAAGTAGCCTAGGCTTAACGGAAGATAGAATGATTTCATTCAGCACAGTACAAAGACTGCATTTCAACATATTACTATCTATATAATCTTCATAATCTATCTATTGGCTGTTGCTGGTGGACTCATCTGCCTCCAAACTCCATAATCTCCATTCAAATGAGATTAAAATATGAACCTTTGGATTTCAACAACAATAATATTTGACTGAGAAAAAAAAATATGGCTTTCACATATGCTGCCAAGTCAGCTTACCAGCTACTCTCTTACTTCTACTTAAGACATGACATTCTTTTAGCATAGGCATTTTGATTTTTTTTTTACTTCACATGATCACTACAAGCTTCCTCTCCGAGTGCAAACCTGGTCCAAACACTGCGATGTAATACTTCCCCCTGGTGGATACAAAACATGTTGCAGACTCTAGTCATTTTGTTGCTTTGGGTGCTTGCTCTTTCAAAATGATTGTCCTGTTGGTGATAGATTGTTGGTATTTTTCAGCATTGTCTACATTGTTGAGTATGTATTTCTATGAGCACCACACAAAAACAGAGTATTATTTCATCATTCAATACCCTTGGAATTGTCCCTACCTTTTCCCTGCCTTAGGCACCCGTGCACACATTAGGCCACCAGGGGTGTGGCTGCTATCGTGGCCACAGAAGTGCTTCAGTGTGTGTGTGTGTGTGTGTGTGTGTGTCAAAGCCTCTTTAAAGTATGCCAATTAATAAACGTTTGGACAGAGCATATTAGTGAAACACTGTATATGAGTTAACAAATACAGACCTAAACAGAGGCGAGGCAAGACAAGGTGGCATTTTGCCGTATACACCGTATGATGAGTTTTTAAAAAATAATTTATTTTCCATAAATTAAACATCAAAATTACCACATTGTAATATAAAGTATTAACATTTACAGCTGGGCAATAGCTCTTCTCAGTATGTTTTGGCCTTTTTCACTAACATTCAGAGCAGGAACTATTTAAGAGGGCAATTTATAAATCAGCTTTCCATCTTTTAAGTTACAAGCAGAACATTTTTGAAGAGCAAAAGTCTATGCTAGATATTTGAATCCAAGCACAGTAGCCATGCAAAACCTGATTTGATTCACCTGTGAAAATGTGAAGCGTGATCATCAGCACTTTCTCTGACAAGTAGAGCACACAGCCCAACACAGTCTGTAAGTAAAACAATGGAATACCTGCATCAAAGGAGGTGTGGTTGGGGAAGGACAATTGCAAGAGGACCAACGACCAACAACCGCAAGGCTCCACTTAGTCTTACAAAGAAAAACGACCCCATCCCAAATATAGCAAGACAATATTTTTTTTTCTCAAATTAATTTATGTACACGTGTGGGAAGAACTGTGTCATGCATGCACTGGAAACAGGATTATTGCGATATGATGGTCAATGGCAATGGGAAATTTAAAACCTGTGAATTTTGATGTTTGGATATTTTTAAAGAAAAAAAAAAACAACATGGCTACTATAACATTCATTAACATATTTAACCTGAGGTAAATGAGAACAACAACAACAACAGTTTCCATTGATTCGGGGGTTGTGTCCGCATTTATATCACCCCCGAATGCTCATTCCAAATCGACAAGATGATTTAATGGTGTTCTTATTTCTATAAATAAAAATATTTAAGAATATATATATATATATATATATATATATATATATATATATATATATATACTTCATACCTATTTATACTTAAATACTTCCCTTTGAACTCTAACCAATTTCTTTACAACCTAAATACAAATACACAAACATATAAGGGATTTGTATGTACTTGTGTTCTTTTTTGACAAACAGAAACAACATTATCCAAGAAATGTTCATAAGCCACAAAGAAAACCAGCAATATAATTTTTAGTTCATTCAAAGGCTGGATATTTTATATATTCAGTAGAATATCTAATGAAATCTACTGTCAAACACACACTAGGGTTGGAAACCGAAGATTTGGTAGACAACATGGGTAATAATTTAGTGTTTTGCGATAGTAAACAATACAAAATCATAAAATCTAGAAGCTCTCTAGCATTGTAAACAATTCAAAAGTCCAAAGTGCAATTTCTCCAATAAATAAAAACAAACATAAACAGGAGGTGGTAAATCATTCTCAAGTCATTCTATTTCTCCCTTGTGCTTAGCATACTGTACACTAGTTTAACCACTCGTGTCCACAAAAAGGTTTCCAACATTGTTGCGGTTACCTCCCATAGACAGCTTGTCATCTCAATAAACTGGACACAACAATCAATAGGTCTCTCAAACACCATTCGCTTCCTCAACATCGTGTGAGGGACTGTGAAATTGCAGGTGGGCTATCCTAAAAGGCAACCAGTCACATTTCTTATATATATATATATATATATATATATATATATAATATATAATATATATATATAAAGGCAGTCCAAAATGGAGGAAAGGAAATCTTGAAAACTAGTCATTGCTCCTTCTGAAGACCACGTTGGGTTGACACACAATGTGACATCATGTTTTCCTTTCTCTCCAGTGCTTGAGCCTATAGAAACCCACGCTTCCCTTTTCCCCTTAGAGACTCCCTCTCGAGCAGCGCTTGCCGGTGTCCCCTTCATCATCCGGGGGCAAGATCCTCAGTTATCAGTCACGCTGGCCCCTCCATTGGTGGCGCTGGACTTGCCCTTCGACTTGGACGAGCGGAAGGAGAAGCGCTTGATGAGACGGCGCGAGAAACTCCCGGACTTCTTCCGCACGCTGGCGGAGCTCGAGGAGGCCGAGTCGTTGTCCAGGTTGGACACGTCCTCGTGGGACTGGCTAAAGCTCGGGTCCTTCTGCCGGTTCCTCCGGCGGAACAGGAGCTTGGTACCGCTGCGGAGGAACCCCACTGGAATAGAGGGGATAGATGCACAATACACTACTGCATTTACAGAGGTTACAGATGTGCAGGACTACATTTAACTGAAGCAATATGGCACGAGTGAGAGTGGCTTCCATTGCAGTTATCAGTTAAAAGAGGTAGCTGTGCACATCTCAGGTGCAGGACAAAAAAAACTGTCAATAAATACTTAGAAAGTCTGCACACTTTGTGAATCTTTACTTTTTTGTGTGTTCTACAAAATAAAACACAAAAAAGGAAAGATTAAAGAAGTGTGCAGATTGTCAAAGTATTTTTTTGGTTGCAGATATCGCCATGGTTGTGATTCAGCCATAGGCACGTGGCAGGAGGTCGAGTGTCCCAGGTAGTCACAGCCATGGCCATATCAAAGCCACTCCCACTCATGTCATATTGCTTTTATACAACAGTTTTTCTACCAACTAATCGAGTTTAAGGATTTAAATGGTGTTTTCTATTGTTTATTTATTTTTTGTTCATTCATCCTCTGTCCCCCAAAATAGTTTCAATCTTACTCTTGGCATCTCCTGTCTTGAAATATCACCATTCATGGAATGCCTCTCATCCAATCAGAAATTAATAAATAATTTGACCGCACCTAACTGTTGTATAATAATGCAGTTGAGCTGTCAGTTACAAAGCTTTCTGCCCCCGTCTGGTGAAACTTAAGCACTGCAGACAGTAGGGTTTTTTCATCAGCATCATGTTTTAATTCTGCTTAAATGCCATAGTAAAAGCTGGAAGCAGGTGTCTGAATGGATGAGAGTAGATTTGATGAATGGTTAAATGGTAAATATACTGCATTTATACAGATTATTCTATTCTGCCGTGCCGAGACCTAAATGCACTTCTCCAATAAAGCCTCACAGTTTACCCGTTCACATACACATTCACAGACACATTCATCACAAACACATTCACAGACACATTCACAGACACATTCACAGACACATTCACACATAACTGATGGCGATGGCTGCCATGCAAAGCGTCAACGTGCACATTGGACGTTGTTACAGAGAGTCTCAAACAGCAGGCTGTGTTGACTCACTCACCTTTGTGGTCTTTGAGGCTACGCGTCTCCAGGGCTCCGGTAGAACCGGTCTCTGACTCCACATCGTCCACAGACGGCCGCTCCGACACGTCCGACGGCGTGGTCTCGTCCGCGTCGGGATGGGGGGTAGTAGCCCCACAGTGGTTGTGGCCGCCACCGGGAGAGTGCTCCCCCTGCAGGGCAGCGTCCATGGCTGCAGCGTAGCCCACAGACAGCGCACAGTCATCCTCAGAGATGGGGACCTGAGGGGAAACACAAGACAGGACTCTTATTATGGGATAGGATATTACACACACATTAGGATGATATGGTCTGCCCTGTGTGAATAAGATGAAAACAGCACTACTTAACCCATAACCAGTCTTTTCCCTCTAATTGTAGATAAAAGTATCGAGTATAATTTGAATATGAATCTGCATAATATATATATTGATACTTTTATACTATATCGATACTTTTATACTTTTAATATTAAATTAGTGTTAGTTAGTTAGTAATTAAATGTATTGTTAAAATTAATTTAGCTTTTATAGTAAATTAGTTCTGCATCACCTGGTAATGGTTTTAAATTACCAATAGAATATAACTGGGAAATCTCAAAACTGTATTATTTCTATTGAAAGCTATAAAGCTATAAAGTTAGTATGAAAAAAGAGATGGTGCTTTCAGACTTCACTTGAAGGAGTTAATTAGTTCACAGGACTGCTGATGGAGGTACCATGTGATAGAGCAGGACATTATAACTGTGCTCATTCCAGCTTTTTTTTCTTGCTGACTGTTTGAATATAGCCCTCCATCCTTCACTGACTAACGGAGCTCTCCGGAGTCATATGAGCCGAGGATGAAACCAATCCTGCCTCTCCAATTTCCTGCTCTATGACTTCCTGACTGTAGCGATCAGCTGGGCTGATTGGCCATTTGTCCTGTTTACATGTGGACTTCTGCTTCTGATGCTAATGAAGCGTCACTTTGCTTGAAGTGGTTCTCAACTGGCCAGTCCAGTTCCCATTTTTAATTGATGGCCACCATTCATTATTCAATCATTCCTTGGCGCAAGAAACACTACGGGTGTAGATCTAATCTCTAATCTGATGATGATTACACCACTGACTGCAGGAACTATCCTAATTAGATCACGTCAGCTGAGCAGTTTCATTCAACAGTAGTCTCCATTCAGATTGTGATGGCACTGAAAGAAAATACGACATACTACACAAACAACATACTACACTTCAAAAAAGCACATTTACAAAGAACACAAAAAAAACATACCAATAATATATTCACTGATTTAGTCCATTCACTGGGTATGTACTGTCTACTTAGTAGTGAATTCATATACTGCTTTCATAGCAGTTTAATTCAATCCTACAGCTAATCTAACAGACATAAATCACTGTGGATTGCCTAGAGTAGCGCTGTTGCGGCGTGTCAGTGGATCTTGCTGACACTAACCTTCGAGACTCCAGAGATAATAAGTGTGCTCCTTTTAGTGGGGGTCTTCTTGGCCACTTTGGTTGATGACTCAGTCAGCTGCCGAATAGCTGTCTCAGCTACGGGATCCAGCCCGTTAGACAGGGAACTCTCAGCTTAGATACACACACACACATACACACGCAGGCAGACACGCAGGCACACACACACACACACACACACACACACACACACAGAATAAAATGAATGGAATGCATACTCTCCCTCTCTCTCTCCCTCTCTTGCCTATTCTCACTATGGTATATCTATGGTATAACACTACATAGTACCATTGATATTAACCATTTTGATTTATAGTAATACTAACCCACTCTACATCTCTCTTTCTTCCATCTTACCTCACTTGTGAGGTATACCATCACCAATCAGCCATCCGTGTGTTTGGCCCTCATCTCACTCATCTCACCTGAAGTCCCATTCCTGCGACTGCCTTATCATCGCCTATTACTGTCCCCCCTGCCCGGATTCCTGGCCCGTACAGCCTAGCGACCCAACATTTGCCCTATGATAACTCCTAATCCCCCTAGACAATTCCATTTCTTACACTGGACTATTTTAACTTTCTGACACTAAATAGGATTCATGCATTATCATACCAGACATGTAACCATCCCACCTCTTGTAACATACACCTCAAGTGGCTTTAAACACCATTTTTGGTTTGTTTTGGCGCTCTATAACTGAAATTAAATTGAATTGAAATTGAAATTCATACTCTGAAAGTAGACAATAAAATGAAACAACAAAATTACCAGCTTCTTTGAAATTTGAAATATCCAGCTCCATACGAGCTTCTATGACGAGAGCATTTGTTTGCCAGGACTTACTACTTGGTGTGGAGCTGAGGCTGGCTCCTGGAACATCCATCAGCACGGTTGGCCTCTTCTCAGTCACCTCCACCTTGGATGGAGATCTCGACGGGGAGTCTCCTTTGAGAGGGAAGGAGACAGGATTTATTACAGCAGTATTTCAATGTGAAGGCTGGGTGCTGTAGAGAACGTGATGGGAGTGCACTATGAGCACTATGGAGTTCTGGAGTAGGATGACGTAGGGCAGTTTACTGGAACACTCTACTGGAACACTCTTTCATTCACTTCACTAGTTTAAAGAAGGCACTTGTGTGTTGTGTGTTGCTGAGGGTATGTTCTATAGTAGGATTTCACACTAGTAAAGTGTACTGCAAAAAAAGCTCAATGGAATGCCTCACCGAGTTTCCGGTCCAACTTTGGTCTTGTCTGAATGGTGGTCACAGTGGTGACGATGGTTCCATCCGGCATGATGGTGCGGTCCACATCCACCTTTTTGGTGGGGGTGTGTGAAGAGCGCAGTGGTGTGGCAATAGAACCAGCTGACTCCATGTATTGCAACTGCAGAGGAAGTCCCACAGATAGTTAAAAACAGATTAAAAGTTAAGCTGTCCACTAAAACTGATATACGTAATTTCCAGCCATAGCCTTCATTTACATAAACCCAGGTAAATCCTATGGTTTAGGAAATCCTTGGTTACCACTGATGTAGTGGCCATCTCTATCAACTAAATGTTGGATTTCCTATGTACAGTTCTGGTAGCCTTCCCTTTACTCCTGTGCTTGTGTGAAATGTCTGCTCTTACCTCTAAGGTGATGGAAGCTGGTGACGAGAGCCCATGGCCAGGACTGATGGAGAGGACATGCTGGCTTGCGGGACTTCTGCTGGAGATATCCAGCAGCAGTGAGGTCTGACCGAGGGAGAAGTCTGACAACAAACAAACACCCAAAACACACAAATAAAGGCTCAACCACATAGCACAAATACTCTGAGTTACATAAGCCTCTCATAATCAGAGAACAGCCTCCAGAGGACAGTTTTTGTTTTTACTTTGCAACATTTTCAAAACAAAACAACAGAAAAACCACTGTGCGTATACAGGGGAATCAACGTATTCCATTATTGGAGATGACTCACATTCTCCCTTGCTGTTTCGCTCCAGCAGTCTTATTTGGAGCTCTTTGGTGTCTGGGCGCAGGTCCCTGGTAAAAGCAGTAAAAAGCGTTATATTAAGCTGCTCAACCATAACAGGCCCTTCCAGAATATGAGGTAATGGCTCTACACGCGTAAGATGCACAACGAGAGTGTGATTTCTCAAGTGCAAGGCTGTTATACTGAGCAACACGGTTTAAGAGAACAAAAAGGCCCTGGGTCTTGCTAATGTAGGACATTACGGTGGAGGATCTACTTGTTGAACAACCTCAGTGCACACAAAATGGTTGCCTCAATCTTACAGCATGTTTACTATTTTGAAAACCACAAAGCTGCTTGAATGCTACATGAAAAAGCAAAGACACTGGGATAGCTTACAGGATAATGTCTTCACTCCAGTCCAGCGTGGCTCCACTGCTGGACGAAGGGGTCAGGAAACGGGTCCTTTTCTCCAAGACTGGGGTGTCCAAGCATAGAGAACAGCACAGCTCCCGTAAGCATGAGGACTCCACTGGAAATATAAAACAAGTAGTGTGTCACCCTTATGGCTTATTAAACTGTGCGAACAGCAGCTAACCACGCACAACATATCCAACACAAGTCCTTGGCCTGCGAAATGATTGACGTTTATTACACGGTCAACACTGCACATGGCGTAAGCTCTTGTGTGTTGTGCGTATAATCAGCAGATTCTAGTTCCTATCAGTGCAACCTGCTGTCTGTGTTCCCTTCAGTGGGCTTTAGCTGAGAGCTCACTCTCACACTAACCTTTTCGGACGCCGGTTGCTTTGAGCTGGCGGACCAAGAGTTTCGGAGTTGCTGGTTGTCCCAGTGACAGAGAGTTGGGCCCAGGCATCAGCTTATCTTTAGGGAACTGTGTTAAAGAGACATAAGCAGTGAGTTAAAAGACGCTATAATTATATCTAGTCAAACATCTAATAGTTTCATCATTGAAGTGTTGATTTATAGATGAGGAATAAACTTGATTAATAGATGATGAATAAACTTGATTAATCGAGTGCAATATAACCCCTTGAAATGTTTCGATTGGGGCCAGCAGTAGGGGGCGCTCTCACCGCTGGACTGGAGACACACGCCCTCAGGTTGAGAATCATGGCGGGCTGTGTGCTGTACAAGGTGTCCTCCACCAGGTCCCTGATCATGTCCAGGTCCACCTCGGGGTCAGAGTCCTAAACCAAACAGAGGGGAGATCAAACATGAGAGACCGCACTGCTGCACAACCAGCCTGCCAGCATATCAGTGTTATCCACATAGCGTTGTGGTGGCAACTTCAAGGGAAAAGTTCAATATGTCAGTGGAAATCTTGGCAGGCAGGTAGGCAGGCAGGCTGGCAGCTATACGACAAAATGAGAGTTCTGTTCCATGTTTGATGGGTATACAATGACATGTATAACACCAGTCATCAGTCATCAGGCTGCTTTTACAGCGTGTGTACTGAGGGAGGAGGCTGGTGGGACACTGGCAGCAGGGGAGTGTACTGGAGGGCAGCAGGGGAGTACAGTGGAGGGCAGCAGGGGAGTACACTGGAGGGCAAAGGTGCCTGGCGCAGTGCAGCGTGCCCTCTCTCACCTCTCTCTGGACCCGCATCGAGGACACATTGACTGACAGGTGAGGTGGCTGGGAAAAGGTCCAGGACACCAGGAGACCCTCCTCCTCCACCTCCTCCAACGAGACCACCAGCTAGAGAGAGCAGATCCAACTTTACTATCTTGCAGTTCAATTGTAGATTGTGCTATTTACTAGTGGCAACCATAATATTCTTTAGTACATTTCAATTAAATAAATAACTCTTTATTTCTTGTGGTAATAACTGAGGTTTACATTGAACCATTTAATAATTTTTCTCTTTAAGGTCTGGTTACAATAACAGTTGCTATGATTGTTGTTAGGAAAACAGCCTATGGCCGAAGCACAAAACAAAAGTGAATGCAAATCTCAAATCCCAAAAGATTTGTGTTCTACCTGAGCATCCGCCGGCTCTATGGTAATCTGGTAGGTGTCCATGGATACAGCTGCAGGTGACTGCTGAGTGACCGTCACTGGAAACATGACGGTGTCAACGGAACAAACGCACTGCAACACCTGCATGGTCCAGAAGGGGGTGGGGGGTAGGAGGGTACAGTTAGTACTATCCTGGAACATACTAGTCTCATACTCTGGACGCCTGTAACATCTTCATGGTATCCCAATGGAGAGGGGTGGGTTGATTGAATTGTACAAGTTTAAAATGTGTGCCGTACTCACCATGCTGTGGGCTGACTGGTCTGTACAAGTCACGCGATCAATGGAGGCAGAGGCGGGGAGCTGGAGATTTTCACTGAAGGTGATCTGAATTGAGCTCTGTTAGGAACAGGAACACACACACATGCAGACTGTGAAAACATGGTTCTTGTTATAATAATGTTACCATTCACCTTATTGACCTTAGTAAATGAAATGGTAACACTGCCATACAGTAAGGCCATTGAGGTCAGCCTGGACCAGGACAAACCAGCAGGCAAGGCCAGTTGGAGATGCAGATTAGTGGACATGGGACATGTGGTTCCAAGTGAGAAGCTGGCCATTAGTAGCATCTACTGATGCAATTTCGACTTGGTTAGCATTTCCTCTACGTAAGGAGTTTTCTCCCATCTATCTACACATGGGCTAGTTAATCCACTCACATTTAGTTTCTTTGAGCTGTTTAGTGGAAGTAGGAGATCTATAGGTACCAATAAAAAATAAATACTGCTGTTGCATCCTCTCTCTCTCTCTCTCTCTCTCTCTCTCTCTCTCTCTGAGTTGAAATCAGGTGAATTAAACAAGACAACACATGCTCTCTTCTTTAGCCAGAACAAGTGTAGCTGAGAACAAAATCATATGAGAGGATATGACATCAGTTTTGTTCCCTCAAAAAATGGCTGCCTGCCATGACAGCAGGCCCGTTTGGCGTCGCTGCCAGTTCTTGGCATTTCCAACGCCAATGAAGATGAGTAAGCTCGAGGTTTCGGGCCAAGCATGACAGTGGCCGGCTGACGGTGATGACTGCGCTTGTCGGCGAAAGGCACGCTGTTTCGAAAAACACTGCTGGAATATCCAGGATGTATTCCTACTATCTGGCATGACCAGAGGCCAAGGCTATGGCTAGGCTAGCTGTGCAGAGAGAGAGAGAGAGAGAGAGAGAGAGAGAGAGAGAGAGAGAGAGAGAGAGAGAGAGAGAGAGAGAGAGAGAGAGAGAGAGAGAGAGAGAGAGAGAGAGAGAGAGAGAGAGCAGACATTTATATTTACATTTATTCAGTTAGCAGACACTTTTATCCAAAGCAACTTATTATGTCAAGTATATTAGGCTACAGGGGCCATTGTCCTCAGAGCAATTTGGGGTTAAGTGCCTTGCTCAGTGGTAACAGTGGAAGCCAGGAATTGAACACACAACTTCAGGCTACTGTATGCTAGCCCAGCTCCTTAGCCACTAGACACACATGGGTGTCTGCTGCACCATCACATATGAAACAGGCGGTCACTTCATTTCATCGGCGGGTTTCAAAACTCCCATTATCCCTCTAAGCAGCGGTGCAGGTAATCCCACGTAAGCAGATCAGGACACAGGTGTTGAGGAATTCTCTTACTGTTATCCAGCTTAGGAAGATGCTGATCCACTGATATACTAATTATTGCACTGCTGCTACTACATTGTTTTGATGTATAGGCCACGTGGTGTTGTGAAACATTGAGCATGTCAGTGTTTACACGTGTCAACAGCGGTTTAAAGGTGTTGTGAAACATTGAGCACGTCAGTGTTTACATGTGTCAACAGCGGTTTAAAGGCAAGGTGGCATCACAGAGTGGGCTATACTTTGAAGGTGGCAACATGGCATTAGTGTGTCCACTCCACCCATATGTATCCACATACTTCTAAAGTTAGACTACAGAAAGGAGGAAACGTAAACACATCGAGCTTGAACCCAGCGGCTCTTTTCAATTAAACGGCTCCCAAACACATCAGCTATTCATTTGCAGGATGCACAGCACAGTGCTAAAAAATCAGCACTAGAACACTGTGAGTTATGTTTTAGGTGTGCATTTATAGTTAAACAAAGCATGATTAACCTCTGCAGCTCTTTTAACCACGCTGAAGGATTACTCTGCCTGCTTCAGTTGGCAGCTTTAACTTGCTCAGATCCTGAGCTGCACAGAGAGAGAGAGTAGGAAGGGGGGAGACACACATCCCCTATTGTCATGGCATATGTTCCTCATCTCCTTAGTCCAATAAGCATCACACACAGGTCCGGAGGGGA
The DNA here is from genome assembly GCF_018492685.1 of Alosa sapidissima. Classification (NCBI taxonomy): domain Eukaryota; kingdom Metazoa; phylum Chordata; class Actinopteri; order Clupeiformes; family Clupeidae; genus Alosa; species Alosa sapidissima. Next base: position 32,252,950 of record NC_055961.1, on the reverse strand, counting down.
GTAGTGCGGTGGTGGATAGCACTTGGTAATGCATGGTTTTGTGCATGTGTGCTTCCAACTCTATGGAAGAGAGATCGGTCTTTATTTATTGATGATATGGGAGGCATAATATCATCTTCATGCCACAGTGTCTGCTTGGCATGGGAAAGATCAGCTTATTTCATAGCTTGCTTATCATTTTGTTATCATTTGTGTTGTCACTGTATGATATCAGCTTTAATATCCATGCTGATAAGAACAATGGTTTTGTAGCAGACTGGTGCTCTTCTCCCTATAGTAACAGATATCCTAGTAAATAGGATAGTAACAGGCACAAAGTCCACAAGCCATATAACACCTGTACTGTTACAGCTACACTGGTTACCAGTTACCCAGAGAGTCCAGTTTAAGATCCTATTGTTGACATATAAGGCCCTGCATAACTTTGCTCCCAACTACATCACCGACCTCTTGGAGAGCTACACCCCTTCCCGCTGGCTGCGATCCTCATCAGCTGGTCTGCTCAAGGTGCCCAAGATGAACCTCAGCACCATGGGAGAGAGAGCATTCTCCCACACAGCCCCAAAGCTATGGAACTCACTTCCAAATGACATCAGGCACCCAGTTTAAAAAGGAACTGATCTCTTTAGACTAGCCTATGGACTATGATATGGCTAAATGGACTATATATTTTTGATCATTTTTCTCCTATTTTGATATTTTTTCTTCTATTTGTTTTATCTGTAAAGCGACCTTGGGTGTCCTGAAAGGCGTTTTAAATTAAATGTATTATTATTATTTTATTATTATATGTTGTGGGACATTGGGAAGATGACAAAATGCTAAATATGAAAAATATGACCTGACCATATTTGCTTGAGGCGTTCGTTTTGTTGCTCATGACTCAGCAACCTGCCCAACTGTGGGTTTTGGTGTCTGACCTCTGTGAGAACATACGTAAGGATGCTGCTGACTAAATGAGAATGCCACGAGCAGACGGCCCTTCTGATCTGACCACTAAGGACGAGCTAAAGACCAGACCACCTCATGTAGTCATGTATCAGCAGGCCTGATTTCATCATCACTTCCACACAAACAAAACAAAGGGCCAACTCAAGCCTCCCAGGCTGTGTACTCCACATTTCTTGCCACTGAATCACTCCTTGCCTCCGTCACACAGGTGCGGTGTAGTGCAGGTACAGTGGCTACAGAATTCGTTTTTGTGTGCAAACCTCTCTCTCCGCTGCCTTAGGAGACACGGACACTAACCTGCTTTCCATGTTGGTGGCTGCAGGTTCAAGTCCAGTGCTGGATTATGTGCTTTAGAACAAAACCCAAATAATATCTTGATATGCCAGTTGCTGTGTTTTTGATATTCGTGTATTCGAGTATGCGTGGAGTGTGTAAATTTCATATTTTGTATGTAAATTATATAACTTTGCATCCTATAACATTAGGATGTGCATAATGAGTGTGTGTACTATAACATTAGGATGTGTATGATGAATGGGAGTGTGTGAGTGTGTTCCTGGGTTTGGCTCTGATGTCCTTTTCTACATCTGAGTCAGTGCAAACGGCTCCCCCTCTGGCCTTCTCACAAACACTCACCAGCGTTCAGGCCTGACCAGAAATATCCTTTCCCCACCTAACTGTGGCCGACAGCCGCCCGAGCCAGTGCTGCTTCCCAACATCCCCAGGGGCAGCACACATGGTGCTGACAACTGCTGAAAATATACACTGTTCTGGCCCCCAAATGAGGACAAATAGAGAACAATGGCAACTGCGGAGCGAATGGAACCGGGCCAAGAAATCCATAATATCACTAAGTACCAGACCCGGGGATACTGAATGGATACCTGGGGACTCAAACATCTGGCACTGCCAAAACTGGTGGCGGTATTTCACACGGCGGGCTATCTTTGTCCGACAGACTGAGCAGCATTACAAGCCAGATACACTTGTCTGGGAATTCAAGAAGATATATTTATGCAGCTATGAGGCTTTCAAGCTGTGATGCTATCACAATAGAAAAGGGAGGAAACACAGCAGTACCAGTGTAGTGTCTGTATCGGCTCTACCAATCTAATCTAGAGTAAAGGTGACTGGGGAGTGGCACTCCACAGTTCCTATAGCACCCGTCAGGGAGACAACAAAAGCATAACAAACACTTCAGACAACCATCTGTATGTCATTGAAAGGTATGCTGAGGTATGCCATTTTAGATCTAGTCTTATTTGCTGCTTGATATGAATTTGTTCCTCATCATTCTTAAAATGCAAGGAATTATTAATGAAAGACACAGAGCAGGGTTATTCCAGTGCCAAAACATCATGGCTGTTTGAAGGTCAGGTGACTTGCTGTGTTGTGATCAAGTCTGTTTTGAACAAGTGACAGAAGAGACAGAGGTGAGAGTGCACTTCTCTCTTGTTTAAAGTATGCTATAAAACATATTTATAGATATACAATATTACAGTGGGACAGCTACTGTGGAAAATAGATGTATCCACAATGTACTCATGTAAAAAATCTCTGCTCACTTGTTATATATCTAATAAGATTTACTGTATAATGGAAGCCCTATGAACGCAGGTGATACCCTCACCCAGCCCCTTTACACAAGTCTATGTGTGTTTATGCGCCCGCGACTGTGTATAAACGTTCTCAGAGGACGTCCTTCTGTTGACATCACCAACGTAACCAGCTGTGCAGATTCCCCTCTGCCAAATCCCTGGATTACAGCGAGATAGAGGGAGAGTGTTAGAGAGAGAGAGATAGAGAGACAGAGTGGAGGAGAGAGAGAGAGATAGAGGTAGAGAAATGGGAAAGCTTCTTAGCGACCCCTCACATCCTAGCTTTGGACGCCTGGGCTTGAACCTTCCAACACAAACAGTGTGGGGAAGACCATTGTCATAGCTCATGCACCATAACATCTCTTATAGTCACACTGGTCTACCTCTGCAGTATCCCAGCGTGACCAAGACATGAAATGAAATGAGTGTAAAGCATATAAAAACCTCCCTAAGGGCAAGCTGAGCTCTCATTTGACACAGCGGCTGAAAAGAATGCAAAAGAAGTTAGTTTGAGAATAGATGTCCGTCAGCCCTAAGATGTGGCAGTAAAATAATTCTGCTTCCTGTTCTCTCTGTCTGGCTCTATCTGTTCTCTGCCTCTCCATTCATTCACTCTCACCCCATACATTCAAACTACCAGTCCTTTTCACTGCCATCATTGCCATAATCTGATTAAAACTAGATTGTGGAATTAAGCAGAGAAGATTAACTGTCTTCCACTATTTTAATTTTTTGGTTTTAATTTTGACATCTTCGGATGAGTGGCTATACGGCTGAACCCACTGCTGTGTGTAGGAAGAGAGGAGAGGGAGGCATCGGGTCTGGTTCCTGCATGATCTCTCACAGACAGCTGTGTCATGGCTGGTGGTAATCTTGCTCTGTTAAAGACTTTCTTTTTGTTGATGCAAGAGTGCTCTCTCTCTCTCTCTCTCACACACACACACACACACACATTTAAATTCTTTATTTGGATTAGAAGATAAGCATACATCATGGCATAATCCAAATTTGATAGAAAGGTGTACAACAGCAGCCAATATCCCAGTCCATCATGCACATTAGGGGTAAAGGTGGCACCTACGCCTCCATATGTATAGGCTGCCAATTACTGCTGATACAGAGCAATGCACACACACACACACACAAACACACACACACACACACACGCACACACACACACACACACACACGTCTGTGACTGCTTAACCTCCTTTAACTGTCAGAGTTAATATCTTCACAGTGGTCCTGTCTGGGATGATTGGTTAGACAGGCTGGTTGCCAGCAGCACATGAAGACATGATGGGTTTTTTTCTGTCTCCCTTGTACCCTGACTGTGTCCCCTCTCTTCTTCACAAATGACTGCAAGCATCTCTCAGACATCATGAAACCCATTGTATGAAAAAGTGTAGAACCCGCCACAATGAATTATGAGGAGGGGGGCATCGTCACATATAATTGCTGTGACTGTGCAAATTATCTTTGAGGGAATGCTACATTCTGGAGGAGTGATTCATCTGTCTTTTTTCAATAGGATTACAAGATAATTGCACGATGGACATCAAAGAAAACACATGTTCACTTGATAATGTCCGTATGATTGGACTGTCTCAGAGGAGACAGTGGGCCTAAGTCCCAATCATTTTCCTTTAATGCTTTTGGTTGCTTTCTTTTTCTGGTAAACCCACTTGTGTGTAACACTACGCCAAGACTTCAGTACAGTAGAACCGAATGTAAGAGGTGGTTGCCATGGCTTAGGGCTGCTGCCAAGGTGTCCATTTTCATGTAGCCACAACAACAGGTGGCCAGTGTCTACATTAAAGGAGCAGTGTCTTATTTGAGGGATCACTTTCGCTCGCGACCTCAGTTTGCACACAGGCGAGGGCAAATGGCTGCAACTCCATCAGCAGGTTTTTCCGGTCAGGCATTCGAGTGCCACTGATGGACTGACATTTAGTAACTCTGCACTGCCACGAGACAAAGAGAGGAAATAATCTGCCCCTTTTTCCAATGGAGGACAGAAAACACTAGAGAATCAATTATTTTATACAAGACTCAGAAAAAATAGAAAATATACCATGAGAAAAGCCTTAATTTGAGACTCACTGATCTGACCTAGGTCATCACTGACAACACAGGATATAAAAACAATGATTATAGCAAAACTAGTCAAGTACAAGTTTGAGGCAACAGGCAAGATGTTAAAGGGTTCTGATTCTGGCAATCCCTGACAGAAAAAAACGTTTCAGATATCATTTCAACATCTATTTTTCATTTTAACATCTATTTTTCTATTTTTCAATTTCATTATTACCTCCAAGCTGCTGCTAAAACTAAGCCTCCTGCTTGAACTCTGACTCCTTCATCGACCTCAGTTTAAACAATACGCCTAATTTCTTCTGGGGTACATAAGCAGGCTCAGATGATTTAAAAGGAAACATTCATTAGTTAAGAGAGCGAAAACACCCTGATGGTAGAGATCACAGAGTGGCAGCCAGCACACGCTGCAGATTCTTTGAGAGAAAGGGCATCGACAGAATTAAAACGTTAGGTGCTGCCCTGGCATTTGGAGCCGATCCACTACTCCTATTAAACGGCAGGCCAGCTTTTTGTGTCTAATTCCTTTCCTGAATCCCAGTGTAGTCACTGACCACGGGGGGAATTTGAGCAACACATTATGTAACTTCGCTTTGAGCCTCCTTGACTAGCTGGACTAAATCTGGGTCACTGAACTTGCAAACAATTATATAGAGACCAAAAAATCCTCACATGGTAATTTGTCCCGCTTGAAGTTAAATGGTTGATTGAATTCGCCAAATGGAATGCGGGGTATGCATAACTTAGCAATGTCAGCTTTTATTCAATAATACTATGCATGCCTAAAGGCTGTCTGCATTTTATTATCCCTGGTAAAATATCAGTGAAACTCTTACAAATGTGCTAAATTCACTTGCACACTTCAACCACTCCCTGAGGACAGCACATTTCAGTCAGAGGCACATCATAGATGTCCATGCAAATCCAATCTCTGTCTGAGAGTATTATTATTCCCTAGCTCGCAACAGGGACAGAAACTAGAGAATCCATGGAAGTAAAGATGCTTGCTTTCATTCTCCAAGTACTACCCTCACCCAGCCCCTTTACAAGCTATAAATATGAGAAAGCCGACAAGCGTGATGTCTAGGCCCAATGTCCGGTAGCCTTTCCGAGAATGCAGACAAACTGATGCAAAACTTGGCATACGGCCTGTCTGCAAAGGGTCTACTCTGCCAAGTTTGAACTGCACCATGCACTTAAAATATTAGCCACTACACATACAACACAACAAGTAAAAAACCTCAAAGAGTACCATTCAGAATTCAGTTACTATTGGCATGGATAAATCTAAAACATCGCCAAGGCTGTGAATAAAAATAACCTTAATGTGGGGGGTCACAAAAAAATTAAAACCAGAGTAAACCAACTGTTTACAGCTCTGTTTCTTCCATGCTACCGAGATGAAAACATGTTGTGTGCGTCGCGAGCCCACTTCTGAGCACAGAGAGCCCTGCTACGGACTAAATGTGCCATCCACTGTGTTCACCATAAACTACACACGTGGAGGCCTGACCTCGCTCACTCCTGAGGGAAGCATCGCTGGCTCTTTCATTTGAAGTCCGCAGGGCCCGCTCTCTCTGCAGGCAGCACGGACGCCCACACAGATCAAACCCCAAAGGTTCAATGAGGCACGGGGCATGCCACACACACTGAGCCTCTTTTCTCAAACACCATACATTTTAAATGACCTACATACAGTGCACATACGGGGTGTCAGGAGTGATAATTATCACTGACATTTCAGGGAGAACACTTAGGAGTCAACAAAGGAGTCAGCAAAGTCTCAAAGGTGAGCAACGATGACAGACTTGGGTGGAGCCCTCACCACACACAATATGAAAGTGTATTTGACAACACTTCAAACCTCGGGGGAATTCTCACACCCACAAACAAACAGGCCAGTGTAATTGAAAATAAGGAAATCTAACACACTAGTCTAACCATGTTCATATGTTGACAGAGAGAGGAGTTACACAAGAACCCACCTCTGTCCCTCCTCTCCTGCCTCTCAACTCCCACTGATGGATGGTCTAGTCCAACACGCTGTGCCTACACATACTTGGGACCACATCTACATACATACCTACATTCATGTTCAGCCATACAAATATAGGCAAAATGAAGCATTCCAATGATTGATTTGCCTGGTAAATGCCTGTGTACCAGTCCTCTAGAATTTCATAGTGATTTTCTTCTCTATCTGAAAGGATTCAGCTGAAGAATATTCTGTTCAGTTTTTGATTCAAAAGGTGCTGAACACACTTCAATTATCTTATCAGCTACTACAATGGTAACCATGGCAACCCGGAGGATTTCTCAGGGGATTTTGAAGTAGTTCTGGGTCTTTATAAAAGGAGAGTAGTTGACAACATGAGTGGCAATAAATGGTCTTAATTAACTGGCTCAAACTCACCCCTTGTCTGCTGGCTTGTTCGTTGAGGGCTCGAACCCAAGCTCTCTGCCAGTGTTCCCTGAATGACTTGAAGGAGAACAGCGAAGTCAGGAGCCCCTTGACCCCTGCCTCTGTCTCGCTGGCCCCCACTCCGCGACCAAACCTCAGCCTAAGGAGGGATCCCCACACACCCCCCGTCAGGGTCTGGTGCGTCAAGTTTAGCGGTAACTGCCAGTGCGCATCCGACCTGCCCTGGGTCCTGGACCCTGACCTCCTCGGACGAAGGATGGCCAGAGAGTACTGCACCAGCCAAGTCAGCACGACCAGCAGGGAGGCCAGGAACAGAGCCACAAGCAGCAGCCAACTCCAGTCCTGGCCATCCATCAACTCAGAGCTCATGGGGGTCTCCGTCTCATCTCCCACCGCCAACGAACCGCCGTCCTGGGCTGGATCCTGTGAGAAAAACAAGTTGACATGATGTGAGTAAATGTGCAATTAAGATACAGCACTTCATAATAGGCGAATGAGATGTCTTAAACAATGAAACGTTCACGTTTAAATTTAGCCAGGGATGTTAGAAATATTTATGATGAAGAATTAGGTTTGAAGTTTGAGGTTATATGTTGAAAAAAAAAAAAAGAAACAGAACGGCTAAAAAAATTATGGCTTTTTTTTCAGCTACCTGTCTAAGACTTCCCCTCCGAGGGAACCCTTTCACTGTCGGTTTCATATTTTTCGAAGAGGAGGAGGGTGCTGTCAGGGGTTTCCCCCACTAATCTTCGCCTCCTTCGCAGTTTCATGAGAATGTTTAATGCAATCTGTTCAACATCAGCGACGTTCTCCTAATTCATTATTCCACAATACGAAACAGAAAAATGTGGCGTTTCCGTGCGTCAACATGATTTAGCAGAAATCTTATTTTACGCAGACGTCTTGTCCACATGAATCGGTGGCATTTATGTAATTGCTGCGCCAGCTGATACTTTCACTATTTAGGCTAGCCTACCTACCCATTCATTGCGATACTGGCGCTGTATATTTGGATACGCACATGTTAAATAGCAGTGTGATTGTGAAAACATGAAATGTAGGCTAAATCACTGAAATGATGTAATTACTGTACCGTTTGGGGAGAAAGATCTGGCTCGTCTGAAAGCATGAAGTCAGTGGAGGAATCAACACCAAGACGTCGTTAACGTGTAGCCTGTTAGGTTAGCCCAAGACAAATAGCTCCGTGGCTACATTGTGTCCATAATCAAATTATGGTTGCGCGTCTTCATCCCTCGCACCTTTAGCGAGAAACGGTAGAGCGATTTGAAATGACGATTTTAATGTAATTGCCGGCGATAACTCATGTCTGTTATCGGATGGTTGCCCATACAGTCCACCAGTCTCAGTCTCCGGACAAGCGATTCCATTCCCCCTCCTACCTTCGCCCCTGAACAAAGTCGGTAATGCGCAGGAACAGAACTGTCAAAACGCAGCCTACCGCACGCATAGGCTACAACATTGGCTTTTAAAGGGCCATGCAACTCATTACATATCTCGCATCAAGGACACCCGTCGCTTAATGTAGTTCACACCCGACGTTTTTATAAAAGATTATTTGTACTGTGTCAGGTAGGCTATATCAGTTGTCCTGGGGTTTAAACAGGCCTATATAGGGGTTTGAATGATATAGCATAGCATAGCATGTTTGCACAGAGGCTGACTTGCACAATCATTCATTTTTTTCCAATGGCAATATATAATATAAATATTCAATTTATATATAGTGGCTATAAATTAATGGTCGTGCAAATAATAACACTGCTAACAAGGCCTACTTGGCAATCGAATGCACCTCAAGGGGAAATAAAAGTCCCATTTTTAAAAAAAATGTACCCTAACGTTAGGATATGACTGTGCAGAAGTGGGTTTCAGTATCTCCACTTTCACGTACGGACCGCTCTTGCAACCTCAAATACAGTCCTTCCAACACCCACATTGATTCGACATTTATTATGAAATGTTTGAATAAGCGGAAGTCATCCAAAATGTTGACGGAAGTAGACGTGGAACTTTGTCCTGGTTCACGACGAGTTGGGATAGAAACACAATGCTGTCAAACATATTGTCTGTTATTGATAATTAGTTTGTTGTAAAAGTTTTTTGTAACATGTAGCCATTGCCATACAGTTCAGTTTGTTAAATATTAGATAGCGAACTAACTCGTTCTACCAAACGTTTAACGTAACGTTCCTACACATCGACGTTACATTGCCATTCATTTCCTTTCCTACTCACCGTTACGTTTGCAGGTAGTTCGATAAAGTGTCATTAACATGAGCAATAATGTCATTTAACCGGAAAGCTCATAAATGAGGCTGCGTTGGGATTTTCCATTAGGGAAGGTTATACAATCGCCGTCGTTTCAGTTTCAGTCAGATAAACGTGGTGGGTTTCGTCTAGCTATGTTACAAATTATCTGACAACTTGCTAATGACCTACATAAAAGCGCTGCAAGTAATAGCAATGATAATACAGGGATACAGATGTTGTTCAGTGTTTCCCTAGGCTTTGTTCTTTTCTTGAGAAAATGTGTGACTAGCACGTAAAATAATCTGACTGTGAAGAACAACGTCGTGTCTTCCTTGGCTCGTTCTCCAACGTAATTCTTCACAGTTATAGCTAAAATATTACCTTTTTAGCCTAAATACCTCAATACCTTAGTAGTAGAGAATGTCTCCTATACCAGTAATCCCTCTGGTCATCAACTGTTGCATGTCTGCGCTGGGCTGCCTGGCAACACTTAAGCTAATTCCAGCATTCAAGGAACATTTCATCGGAGCCAGGCTGTATGGAATGGACCTGAACAAAGTCGTAAAAAAGGAAGTGTGAGTGTCTCATCATGGTAGCAAAACACGTAGGCTATTCATTGACATTCTTCTCCCATCAATGACTAACGGTTTATAATAGTAATGTTGTGCGCAGAATACATGAAAGACATTGAAACATTTCGTTTGGTCTTAAAACGAGCAATAGGCTACTTGTTTGAATAGGGTAAACTTAAGCCATTTGTAAAGGACTTGTGTCTTTTTTGATCTGTGTCATGAGATGACAACACCTACTGTCATCTATGCTGGATTGGATGACTGCAATGTCGTTGTGTGGTGTGTTGGTGTGTGGTGTCCTGTTGCTCAGGTTAAATATTTTGCTGTGTCTGAAATAGATTGTCATCCATCTCCCCCTCAGCCCAGAGTCCCAAGGTGTGATCAGTGGGACGGTCTTCCTCATCATCTCTTTCTGCTTCATCCCAGTGCCCTTCCTCAGCTGCTTCGTTGGGGAGAAGTGTCAAGGCTTTCCACACAACGAGGTGAGCTACGTTTAACAGAAGTGGAATATTTCAATCCAAGACTGCTGAATCTATAGATATCTGCTGCACCTATACCTATTGTGTGGTCAGAGGGAGGAATGCATGGAAAGGAGGAGTGAGGAGATGGCCAAAAAGGGCCAAAAAACATAAACTATTGTACATGGATGACTCCTCAGTTGGTTGACAATCCTTAACAAAAACTTTGAAACTTAACCAACTTCATTGATTATTTTTATTTCTCGTTTTATTAATATATTTGTAAACCCTACTGTCACTGTAATCAGTACATTTTCTGATTGTTCAGTACAGTTCTGATTGTAACTCTAATGTCTTAGATAAGTGAATTCACACTGTTGTCTTTGTGTCTTTCCTGGATCAGTTTGTGCAGTTTATCGGTGCGCTCTTGGCCATATGCTGCATGATATTCCTGGGCTTTGCTGATGATGTATTGAATCTACGATGGCGACACAAGCTCCTGCTGCCTACGATGGCCTCTCTGCCTCTCCTCATGGTCTATTTCACCAACTTTGGCAACACTGTGATTGTCGTGCCCAAGCCCATCCGAGTCTTGCTGGGGTTGCATCTGGATCTGGGTTAGTTTCTGCTTGTGGTCACTTTCTATTCCAGAATGGCTGGTCTCTGTCTCTATCAGGCTATTTGGATGGCCAAGTTATTGCCCTGTACTTCTGTATTCACTGGAACAGTTTCTTAACTGGTCTGGCTTTGGGACCCATTTAACTTCCCATGGACATTAAGTCGCGACCCATATCTTAGTGTTCAAGCCAACTGATGCGGTGAGCTGTGGTGCCTGTACTTGTTTGGAATGTGCTGATGTTAGGCACATTTATGAAGTTCTGAACTCCTGTGTAGCCTTTCAAAGTACTCAACAGGTTTGGCTTTGACAGTAGGATGCTTTGTTTCCATGTGCCGTTTTTGATTTGATGGTTTCATGCTCTCAGCAATTCACTGCACACCACACACTGGGGGTTTTGTCTTCAACATAAGTGAATACATTCTTCAAATATGCAGGGTCATTTTACAGCTAAAATGATGTCTAACATGACCTGTCACATAATCATTGTCTATGTCCATGGCAACGACTGGCATATTAATAAAGTCTATCAAAACAAAGGTCCGACATCAGATCTGATAGGGTAGCATTTTAAATGGGTGATTATTTTTTCTTTAACCACCCACTTTTGGGTCCCAACCCACCAGTTAAGAAACACTACTAGAGCACAGGAAATTGATGACGATGACAGGATGCTATGTGCCTTATTATGCTATTTTGTGATTTGTTTTCATGAAAAACATGCATATATTATATATAATTTTGTTTTTGTATGTTTGTGCACAGGGATTCTATACTATGTGTACATGGGCATGCTGGCTGTATTTTGTACCAACGCCATCAACATCCTGGCTGGGATCAACGGCATAGAATCAGGACAGGCCCTCTTTATCTCTGGGTCCATCATCATATTTAACTTGTTAGAACTCAATGGTTAGCAAGGGTTTTCCTTATTTTCATAGCAATCATTGGGAATATCTGAAACCTCCAGATCATTAATTTGTGTGTGAATGGTAAAGTGAAAAGAAATGGGGGCAGCCGTGGCCTACTGGTTAGCACTTCGGACTTGTGACCGGAGGGTTGCCGGTTCAAACCCCAACCAGTAGAAAGCGGCTGAAGTGCCCTTGAGCAAGGCACTTAACCCCTCACTGCTCCCCGAGCGCCGCTGTTGTTGCAGGCAGCTCACTGCGCTGGGATTAGTGTGTGCTTCACCTCACTGTGTTTTCACTGTGTGCTGAGTGTGTTTCAATTGGGATAAATGCAGAGACCAAATTTCCCTCAAGGGATCAAAAGAGTATATACTATACTAAAGGTTAAATACATGCATGTAGGTATTTGTACTATTTGAATATGAAAAGAATCTTAATCTACCATAATTGTAGGTAATTTTTCTTTCTCTCTGCCTTTGTCTCTCAGGAGACTACCAAGATGACCATGTTTTCTCCCTGTATTTCATGATTCCTTTCTTCTTCACCACATTGGCACTTTTCTACCACAACTGGTAAGCCTGCTTTGATTTTTCACAACCCAACTTAAGGCAGCTCTTATGTGTGTTTTTACTGGGTGCACTAAACTAGGAACATTTTTAAGAACTCCAAGAAGTTCATTTCCAAGAACTTCTTTACAGCACCAATAAATGAGTATTAACAATTAACCCTGTCCTTATGAATTCAATATGACTTTGGCTTGTCGTTGCCACTTTGTGTTTACCTGAGAAGGTACCACTGGACACGAGAAACCATTTTAGCCCTACATAGACCCTTTCAATCTGTTTGCAGACGATTTTCGGTTGGAATGTTCAAAACCACTGCAGATACTTTCAAATGAAAATGAATCGGACTTTAGCGTAATACTATACATAATGTTGACTTTAAAACTTGTTTTTTAAAATGTTGTTTGTCAAAAAGTTACCATTAGCTCACTGTTGTTTTTAGTGCCACAGGAAATGCCTTAGGAACTCACATGTTTGTTTATGCAGTTGAAAGGGTCTATAAACTAAATGTCCTGAGTGGTTTGGGTCACATGTTTACCACGGGTTCCTTATGTTGTTGTTTCCCAGGTACCCCTCATCCGTGTTTGTTGGAGACACATTTTGTTACTTTGCCGGGATGACGTTTGCAGTGGTGGGCATCCTGGGTCACTTCAGCAAGACCATGCTGCTCTTCTTTATCCCACAGGTCATCAACTTCATCTACTCCCTGCCTCAGCTCTTTCACATAGTGCCCTGTCCACGACACCGGCTCCCCAGGTGACAGAGCTGCACTGTTCATTTCAGCCTCTAATTAATTTATTCTCAAATGTTCAAGTACTGATCTCTCTCTTATTTGCCTTATCTGACTTGGTCTTCTTGGTAGGCTGAATCAAGACACAGGGAAGCTTGGAATGAGCTACTCAAAATTCAAAAAGAAGGACCTCTCCAAATTAGGACAGTTGATTGTCAAGGTAATCTTCACCTGCTTGTATTAACATAATTTCATTACTATGGATCCTAGCTGTGAACGGAAGTCCAGGAACATTACTTTACATTGTTATCATAATCCCAATACTTCAAAAAGGTTAAACTGATTCAGTAGCCTGGATGCCATTCCGAACCTAGTCCCTCCCATGCTCGCCCTATATCGGGCGGACCAATCAAATCAGGCTTTACGATGATGGACAGGTGAGCAACAGCGCCTGGTCTATCACGTCATCTGAACACGCTTTGATTAGGCTTATGTTTAAAACAAAAACACTGTGGCTAGAAGGATACATGGCTTTTAAGACCCCATATGGAAAATTAATATTATTTAATGAGGTTGTATCACTGAAAACTGGCGGTGGTAGTGTAGTGGTTAAGGAGCTGAGCTAGCGTGCAGTAGCCTGAAAGTTGTCGGTTCAATTCCCAGCTTCCACTGTTGTGCCCTTGAGCAAGGCACTTAACCCCAAGTTGCTCCAGGGACAATGTAATCCCTTGTAATATAGCTGACATATGTAAGTCACTTTGGTCAAGAAGTGTCTGCTAAATGTAATGTAATGTAATGTAATGTAATGAAAGTTGAGATGTGGAAAAACTCGTGGTTTCACTTTCATCAAGGGAAAACAGCGCTGTTGCATTGCGACATGTTCCCTCGTTCGTTTGAAATCTCTGATTGACCACCTGTTCGAGGGTTTTGCGACCGCCTTTCCCAGCTGTTTAACATGATTGTAGCATATCACTGTTTAACAAAATAATTAAAAAAAACGGAGGGGATATAGGAGAAGAAGGATGGTTTGTGTGTTTTCTTCCTATACCTCACGGTAAGCTATTTTGTTGCTCTGATTGGTTAGGTCTATTCCCCCCCTGTATCGGTTGAAACACGCCCCATAATTACGTCCCAATGGAGCATTATCAGACTCATATTCTGACTAGAATTGAGTATGACTACGTCAGGCTACTGATTCAGTACAATATACTGTAAGTCGTCCAGTTAGTGGTGCTAAATTAGTTGTATTTTTTCCTCCTCCTGTAGGTGGCAGAGATGTTATGGTTACTGGATGTGCAGCACTCCTCAGATGGTGATGACGAGTTTATTGAGTGTAACAACATGACTCTGATTAATCTGGTGCTGAAGGTCCTGGGGCCAACCCATGAGAGGAATCTCACTGCCATAATGTTACTGATACAGGTGTGTACTCACATTGGGATGTGGGCCTCTAAAATCTCTATTTATATGAGCGTACGTTGCCGGAGCTGTCTGAATGTCCTGTCTCTCTCTGTCTCTCCCTCACACACACACTCACACACACTCTCTCACACACACATAGTGGAGGAAACTCCCTCTGTTGCCCACGGGTTGCTATGTTAATGTTATTGTGTCAAATTTCACAAAGTCCCAAAGTCACAAATGTTGACTGCATGTGGATTTCCACACCAGTGGTAGCTATTCTGTGTGGCTGTTGTCTAGCTAATACCAAATGAAGTTATTTGTGTCTTCCCTCCAAACAGGTATTGGGAAGTATTACAGCATTTGGAATTCGTTATCACTTGGTTCGGCTGTTCTACGATGTTTAGATGTCGGCGCAATTGAAATTGTGGACACTATGGACTATGAGGACAGCAGTCATCCCACAAAGGCCTCTCTGGATGGTTTTGTTTTGATTCAAAGAAGAACTGAGAAATAGCAATGCTAAGAACCAGCCTGGTGAACAATGGCAGTGTGGCATTTAGTGAAATTATCCATGCAGTATAACAAGTCAGTGAAGGTGGGAACATGCATAAAACATGAAGTGGGAAAACGCCTTTGTAAAGAAAATTATATTTCTTTTAAGCGATTTGTTATCTCAAAATACACTGAAAATGTATATGGATTTTCTCAAAGGTGTCTGAACCCCCTTTGTATGTAGGGGTTTGACAATTTGACACTGGAGGAATTTGCTTGTTGGGATGTAAATACAACTTCCAAACCAAATAAATGTGCTCTGAACAATATAATTTCAAATTTTATTTCATATTTATTGATCATTGCTTATCACAATATTGCTTATCATATTCAAACGTAGCTTTGTCTCATGTAGCCAGTGGTAAAATTTGATTCAAGGGGAATACAAATTGACATAGAATAGACAGATAATTACAGAAACCTCTCATTCCATCCCTAATGCAGTGAATAGGCTATTGGTTATACTGTGCATGAACATGCAACTAGAACTGTCAAGTGGATGGACAGTTAAACAATCAGTGGTAAAGGTAAAAATAATTGGTCAAAATAACATGAACATCTCATGACCTCATGTTTATTAATCATTAATGACCATGAGATAATTGTGACTCATTATGTAATAAGAATTACTGATTGTCTACCTCATAATTTTATATTTTCTAGGTCACAATAATGACTTTGTATAGGCCTATGTCATAATTATGGTTTATTATGTCATAAGAATGATTTTCAGGCACATCATAATGAGGTACCATCTCATTGAAATTCCAGTAATGTCATAATTATGACTTCCTATGTCATAATATTTTCTTTCTCTTTCACAATTTGAAACATGAAACAGCAGAAAATACAGCCTTGACACCCACAATGATGGCTTTTTATCCCTGACTGTATAGAACTGGACAACGGACGACAGTCAATGTTTTATCCCATATAACTTGCAAAGCATAGACATTTACATGTGTTTAAGGTTAAAGACCGTTTCACAAGCTTTGCCACTAAAATAAGGGAAATTAGTTTTTCTGAATGATCAATTCTACGGTGATCTGGACCTGACAGTGTCATGCACTGACATACATTACACTGCACAGAGTGGGCTAGAATCAGAAAACGCGACTAAGTAAACTATATTTGTCCTTAGCAGGGTACTGTACTATATCGATGCTTTACGGCAGTCTTTACGACCAGTAAAACAAACCTGAAGGCTAAACCTATGGGCTAAACCAAAACAGTTATTTTAATGCTAAGAAAAGGTAACTTTGCAAAGGCAGTGTTCATAACATTGTTAGTACGAAATGTGTGATTAATGACCGTAATAAAGTTAGTCAATTCAGTAAAGTGTGTTCTATTTCAACCCATTTTTGACGGTTCAGTCTTTAGTCGTTATGGTGCTGCTGTTGTGGACAAAAATACAAGGAAATCTAGGATAGCTAACAATGTTATGAACATGACTCACAGGTTGTGAACACGAATAATATGTATCTACCATTATGTATTAGTCTAATTGGCTCCTATTACTGTGTAACTTAACTACGTATCAACAAGTTTGCTCTGAACTGAAGGGAAAAGATCAAATTATAATTTCCTTATGTTGTATTTGATCTCACTTAAAGTAGCCTCATGTGTCTTGTGTTATCGTGAGGATGTAATAGCGGCATAGTACATCAGTGTGGTACTAGCAGAGAAACACTGAAGACTCATTACTAACGTTAACGTTATTGACTGCAATAGATCCACCAGAAATCGCCAACAACTTTGAGCAAATCTTCACAGACCAAGGTGAGTAATCAAAAGTGATTGCTGAATATGCTGCGTCGCGTCTAAAGACACGATCAAATAATCTATCCCTTTAGCTCCCAACGAACCATTGTTTCAAAGTCTCCACCAGACTTAGCTGATGTTTACAACTGATGTAGCTGCATCTTCTGTGCTTTCATCATGTGTTTTCATCATGATTCCAGTCATGGCCCCTTCCAACAAACGCACTCGCAGAGAGGACTCCTCTTTGGTGCTCACGTGCGAGTGGGCATCCTGCAAAGAGACCTTCACTCAAATGCAAGAGTTTTGCAAGCATGTGGAGAAACACCACGCAATGTCAACAGAGGACATGGACACTGAAGACGATGTGGGTAAGGAAAAATGGCCACTCTCCCTCCCACAAGTACAGTTTCATTGGCATTTTAGACAATACATTGATTTGTTCATACTTTTTGTGTTTAATGCAGATGAGCATGTGTGTCAGTGGAGAGACTGTGGCTTCTGTTCAGTGGAGAGTGCGGCAGAGTTACAGAGACATTTGTTCTTCCACTGCTACCACACCAAGCTGAAGCAGTGGGGACTCAATATCCTTCAGGCTCACCCTGACATGGGCACTTGTTCCGTGGGCCTCCACAACCGCAACATAATACCCGAGATCACTGACAACTTCATTTGCTCCTGGGAGCATTGTGAGGTGAGCTTGTAGGATTTCGTCCTTTTTCAAACAGAGAACATTTTAAGTACAAGTATATATACTCTTTTGATCCTGTGAGGGAAATTTGGTCTCTGCATTTATCCCAACCCGTGAATTAGTGAAACACACTCAGCACACAGTGAACACACAGTGAGGTGATGCACATCCCAGCGCAGTGAGCTGCCTGCTACAACAGCAGCGCTCGGGGAGCAGTGAGGGGTTCGGTGCCTTGCTCAAGGGCACTTCAGCCATTCCTACTGGTCGGGGTTCGAACCGGCAACCCTCCGGTTTCAAGTCCGAAGCGCTAACCAGTAGGCCAGGGCTGCCCCACCTTAATGGTACAGTTTAAAGTGCACATGAGTGACTGAACAACAAAAGGACAAAAACCTACAAAAACAAAATGTTGCCTTTCATCTATGGCAATCCATTTGTGGCATAATTATTTATTTTGTCAACCGCTTATGTCCACTGAAGATGTGACCTAACATTTGTCTGCCTATGCAACATTCCCTTCATGACAGACGTGACAAAACACTCAAGTCAACACTATGTCATTTCTCACCTGACAAAATGATCGTCTGTGTCAAGTTTTAATTCCACCTCATTTTGAATCTCATAAACTGTTGATCAGTTTGTGCCCTATTGTATCGTTTGATTCTGCTGTTGCGCATGTCGTCTTCCCTGTCGTTTGATTCTGCTGTTAATTATGTCGACTTTCCTGTGGTTTGACAGTGATGTTGTAGGCCTACATGTCATTTGATTCTGCCATTGTTCATGTCGTATTCCATGTCGTTTCACTGTGTTGATCTGACTCTGTTTGCAGGCCTCTATGGACAATCCCGAGTGGTTCTATCGCCATGTGGAGAACCATGCCTTGTCCCTGGACATGAAGTCCAATGGAAAGGAAGAGAATGTTCTCTGCTGTGGCTGGAAAGGTTAGCAACATATATACAGGATATCATATTACACAAATGGATAATATGATGACTACCAAATTCAACTACTATCAATCCCCATGGTTCTTTTTCTTTCTAGATTGTGAGGCCACCTTCAAGGGACGCTTTAAGTTGCGAGAGCACCTGCGGAGTCACACCCAGGAGAAGATAGTCGCGTGCCCGACCTGTGGGGGGATGTTTGCTAACAACACCAAGTTCTTTGACCACATCCGGCGGCAAACAACTATTGAGGGTATGAGCAGAACTATTGACCACTGGCTAGCCATCAGTAGTGTAAGTTAACCATAACTTAACTCTTTCTAAGATTCTAAGACCCTTTTTTAGCCATTTGCTCTATTACGTCTTGGAAATGGAGGTTCATTGAACTCTGCCTACTTACTGCTTATGTGGAGTATAATAATCTTTGCAGGCCAGAGATTCCAGTGTTCCCATTGTTCTAAGCGCTTTGCTACCGAGAGACTTCTCCGAGACCACATGAGAAACCATGGTAAGATCTGCATTACCCTATGAATCAAATGACGTTAACCATTATTAGTAATGTGTGTAAGAAGGAATTACTCAAGCAAAAACCTCCTGTTCCTGTTTCTTCATCAACAATATTGAGCAGGGATTACTAACAACATTATTGTATTTCACAATTTTGCACTGCTGTAAATCAAGTAGCACCTGGAACTTTATAGACAATGTAAACCATGTTTCCAAAGGCTGCAGCAGGTTTTACGATGTCATGAATTAAATTGTTTTGGTTCGTCATAGCAGAGATTTAGGAGGTCCTAGATAAACAAATTGCAGGGGGTAATGCCTTCTGTTCTGTTTCCCCCCTCTCAGTGAACCATTACAAATGTCCTTTTTGTGACATGACCTGCCCCTCACCGTCCTCACTCAGAAACCATATCAAGTTCCGCCACAGTAACGAGAAACCCTACCGCTGTGACTACTGCGAGTACAGGTCAGTCTGGTGAAGAGATTAGCATTAGCACAGAATGGCTGACAGAGCCTGGCTTGATCTTGCCTTTGTGCTCTGTGTTTATGTTTTAGCTGTAAGAACCTGATCGACCTGCGGAAACATTTTGATACACACAGTAGTGTGCCAGCCTATCAGTGCGACTATGAGGACTGTGACTACGCCACCCGCTCCATGCAGTCCATTAAGTCGCACTACAAAAGAGTGCACGAGGTCAGACACATCATGATGTTCATTTGGTGCATTTACACAGAGAGCATAGATTTACAATATGCTGAATTTTTCTTATTATGCTTTCAGACAACATGGTAAAAAACTGCCATGAAGCAAATATTGGAAATTACTGTAATTTATGACAGACTACCTCTTTAAAGGACAATACAGCATCTGAAATAACTGTCATTTATGAAAGACTACCTCTTTGAAGGACAATACAGCATCTGAAATTACTGAAATTTATAAAAGACTTCCTCTTTCAAGGACAATACAGCATCTGATTTTGGTTTTGTCTTCTGTAGGGTGATGTTGCTCCACGTTACAAGTGCCATGTGTGTGAGCAGTGCTTCACGAGAGGCAACAACCTCACAGCCCACCTGCGCAAGAAACACCAGTTCAAATGGCCATCAGGACACCCCAGATTCAGGTTCTCTTAACATCTCTGTGTAATGCTAACAAATCTGTCCCAATCGGGTCCCAAATACTGTATTGCTGCTTATTAACTGCAGGGAATTCGTCAAAACTTGCACTTATGACACTTAAAAATGTGTCTATTGTTGTCTATGTAAGCTAAGACTAGGTGTCGTTGGAGAATTGATTTAATTGGTAACATGTGACCCAAGCTAAAGCATCTCTGCTTTTACTTTCTGGGATTTGTCCACCTGTTCACTCAACTGTGAAAGGTGGGTGGGTGGTGGTTACTAATCTTTAAATTCTGATGTCCCGTTTAATGGTCTAAATGGTTAAAGTCTCCCATTTTGGTTTACAGGTTCCTTAATGAATGACATTAGTCCTACTCAAGCGAGTAGGACGCATTTCACACTGCTCCTGCTTCACCTATCCTTTTAGCAATTTCCACTCTTTTTCATTCTTTTATTTCATTTACAAGCTAGTTTAGCAAAGACAGTGAAACCAGTACATTTAAATCTGAAACTTTAGTGGTTAGTTTTTTACTTTAAATGAGCCAGCCAAGTCAACGAGCAAAAACTGAACGGCAATTCACCTTGAAGTTGGATTAAAACAAAATGCGCTCCTCCGGCCAGAGACCCAGGAGATCATGCCGAAAATGTACTGAGCTAGAACAGAGGATTTCTACTTTGGAATCAAAGATGCATGCCCTTCCATCAACGACAGATGAACTACAAGAGGCATCTTGTAGAGCAGATGAATGCATCGACCTCACAAAGGGAAATGTGAGTACAGAGCCTTGGCACAGGCAAGGTGCCAGACCAAAAAACAAAAAACGTAATACAAGAACTGTAATTACCTCAACACCAGTAAATTCAGATGTTAACTTCAGGCCTCGTATCAGAAATACAGACAGATCAGCAAACTACTACAGGGCTTGTGGTCCTAAGGGAAGCCCACAGCCCCTAACACTATGGAACAGATTTGAATGCCTCCGGGACGTGAGAGAGGAATTTCCCAGGGAACAGACCCAAAGCAGGCAGCGATCAAACCACAACAATAGAAAGATGGGCACAGACAAGAAGCAGCACTCGACCCCTATTCATCCCACAACCCTCGTTCTAGGCGACTTTGCTGTGAGACATATAAATGGGGAAAGGATGATTGTATGTTGTTTCCCAAATGCTTCAGTGTCTGACACAAAAAACAAGCTTGCAGAACTGGTGTCAAAATATGCAACTATCAAGCGCATCATTGTGCATGTTGGAGCAAATGACATCTACAGAGAACAGCTGTATGTCAAAGAAGATTTCAAGGAACTTTTCTCGGCCCTATATGAGCTTGGAATACAAATTTTCATCAGTGGCCCACTCCCAGCAGAGGGAAGCTTTGTATTTTCCAGACTATTCAGTTTAAACACCTGGCTCGCAAAAACATGCTTTTCAGTTGGGATGAATTTTATTGACAATTTTAACCTTTTTTGGAATCGCAGGGAATACTTCAGACCAAATAGCACAGAGCTGAGTTGGACTGGGGCCAAGATCTTAACCGAATACTATCACCTCTCTCTCCTGCACCCAACATTTTTTCTGCCAACCTTGAGCCGAGCCTCTGATAAGCGCTCAGTGGCCATACAGACGGAACAAGCGGATGACATCAACAACTCAGCTAAACCAAAACACTCTGCACAGGCTGAAACAGAGATATGCCCAACCTCCCCTGCTGTGGGGCCCTCTGATAACCACCCGCTAGCCTCCACTGAAATGCAGACCTTGGAGAAACATAAACAACCAGCTCAACAATGCCAAGCCATGTCCACTGGACAAGATAAGATGGGTGCTGCTAAAATGACTCAAAGTCAATCACTGGCGTCAAACTCCCTGGAATCTCAGCAAACAAATGGATGTGATGAGCATGAGGAGATAGCACCTATCAAAGCTGCTGAGAGGATATCAGAAAGGAAGGGTCATGTTGTAACACCAGTACCAATACCCCTCCCCACCTCCGTCGACTCCTTGTCACCACAAAGACACAACAACATGGAATACACTACTGGAATACATGCTGAAAGCGGAGCATCTGCAACAAACTTCCCAGAACCTCAGCAGGCAGATGGAGACTCTGGATCAATTTTCAACCCCAACCTCCTTGATTTCCCATCACCACCCACACCCAATCACGTCCCCACCCAATCAAACTCCCCAGGCCACACAAACCCCCCTAATCTCCCATCCCCATCCCCACCCCTTCATCCCACCACCCACTCAAACTCCACAGGATCCCCTGAATACCCATCACCATCCCCACCCAAGCACATGATGTTCCCTGCAAGAATGGAGAGACTGCTACCAGTAGCCATGCAGAGTTTTACTAGCCCAAGATCATTAGCACCAAAGAAGCGAAGGGCACCTCCACCCCCTCGCCCTCCCCCTCCCCGTTTAGAAGGATCTCTTAAGCAGCAGCAACCTCTTAGTTCATTTTCTCAGCCGGCATATAGCATGGAATGTGCAGTGGAAAATACAGATGGCAGCAGCAGGGGACAATTATATGATGACTGTATTGCATGATGTTCTCAGGGTCCCTGCAATATAAATGGTACTGACAGTAGTTTTGAGAACATGCCGGGACCCAGTAAGCCCATGACATTCTCTATTCCTGTATTGACAAGAAATAGAACACAAATGCATCGAGCTTATAGGGTAAACCAGTCCAATCTCCTACCCGTACCACATCAACCTCAGATTTCCCCCATGGATCATATTTCCCCAACACTTAAACTAACAAAACTAGCACTCCTAAATATCAGATCTCTTTCAAACAAATCATTCTTAATTCATGATCTAATTTGCACACACAACCTTGATTTTTTACTTTTAACTGAGACATGGTTAGATCAAGCAAACAGTGCTGCTACTCTCATCGAATCAGCTCCCCCAAACTTCAGTTTCTTGAGTGCTACCAGAGCAAATAAAAGAGGTGGGGGGATAGCCACAATTTTCAAGACGTCTTTTCAGTGCAATCAGTCGTCATTCGGTGACTTTACTTCATTTGAATATCTGTGTGCATGCATTAAGTCTTCTCCTCAGATTTTATTACTGACAATTTACAGGCCTCCAAAACATTCAGCTAAAGTTTTTCTTGAAGAGCTAGGTGAACTGCTATCAGTTGTTTGCATAGAGTATGACTGTCTTATTATATCAGGGGATCTAAACTTGCATGTGGATAATCCTGAAAACAATTATGCCAAGGAATTCATTGCACTAATCGATACTTTCTCCCTAACACAGCATGTACAGGGGCCAACACACTCTCTCGGCCATACCCTCGACCTTGTTATCACAAAGGGTCTCGATGTATCTACAGCTGTTAAAGACCTGGCCTTATCTGATCATTTTTGCGTGTTCTTTGATGTGTCTATGTCCCCACACACTCAAAACACAGCTATGATGGTAAAAAGGAGAATCATAAATGATCAGACAAGTGCTCTCTTTGAGCAAGCACTTTCACTAAAGTCAAGTCAACTGTCAGACTCTGAAGACTTATTTGATCACTTTAATGCAAAAATGGCAAACATTATGGATGACATTGCTCCATTACAATTCAAGAAAGTTAAGGACAAACAGAAAGCACCATGGAGGCAAAATCCAGCAGTTAAACTTCTAAAAAGAGAGTGTAGGAAGACTGAAAGAAAATGGCGTAAATACAAACTTCAGATCCACTATGAAATCCATAAAGAGATGCTCCGCACATATAACTCTGAAATATGCAAAGCAAGACAGTCTTTCTTTTCTAACATTATCAATAGAAGTTCAAATAACACTTGTATTCTATTTTCAACTGTTGATAAGTTAACAAATCCCCCCTCACAATTAGCGCCTGAACTTCTCTCAACTAATAAATGCAATGAGTTTTCATCTTTTTTTAAAGGTAAAATTGACAAAATCAGACTCAACATATCTGCTCAATTACAAATTCAACAACCTGAACTTCCAGCAACAAACAGAGGGAAACTAAACTTGATGTCAGAGTTCAGCTTGATAGACTACGAAACACTTGAAAAAACGGTACAGAATCTCAGCCCTTCCACATGTGTCTTAGACACTCTGCCTACCAATTTCTTCAAAACTGTTTTTCACCTCATAGCGGCGGATGTCCTTCAAATTGTAAATGTATCATTGCTGTCTGGCACTTTTCCTAAGTCACTGAAAACAGCTGTTGTAAAGCCACTTCTCAAGAAGAATAACCTGGATGCCTCCATGCTAAACAATTACAGGCCCATATCCAATCTACCTTTTATTGGCAAAATTATTGAAAAAGTAGTCTTTAATCAATTAACCACCTTCCTAACATCAAATGGGTATTTTGATTACTTTCAGTCTGGTTTTCGGGCAAATCACAGCACTGAAACAGCTCTCATTAAAGTTTCCAATGACATACGCCTCAACACAGATTCAGGTAAAACATCAGTCCTAGTGCTACTGGACCTTAGTGCAGCATTTGACACTGTTGATCACAATATTTTACTACACAGACTAGAACACTGGGTTGGATTTACAGGCATAGTTATCAGCTGGCTAAAATCATATCTACAAGAAAGGAGCTTCTTTGTTGCCATCGGAAACTGTACCTCAACACCAACGTCCTTGACCTGTGGTGTTCCCCAGGGGTCGATCTTGGGGCCACTATTATTCAACCTCTATATGCTCCCACTTGGACAAATCATTCAAAATAATTTGATTTCATATCATAGCTATGCAGATGACACACAAATTTACTTAGCTCTATCACCAAACAACTATGGTCCTCTTGAATCTATGTGTCAGTGTATAGAACAAATCAACACCTGGATGTCTCAAAATTTTCTTCAGCTGAACAAAGAAAAAACTGAAGTAATTATATTTGGTAAAAATGAGGAAAGACTTAGGGTTGCCACTCTCCTTGACACAAAAGGGTTGAAGGCAAAGGATACTGTTAAAAATCTTGGTGTATTAATTGACAGTGATCTAAATTTCAACAGCCACATGAAAGCGATAACTAAATCAGCTTTTTACCACCTCAAAAATATTGTCAAACTCAGAGGGCTGATGTCAAAACATGACTTAGAAAAACTCATTCATGCATTTATCTCCAGCAGGGTTGATTACTGCAATGGACTGTTCACAGGCCTTCCTAAAAAGACTATTAAACAGCTTCAGGTGATACAAAATGCAGCAGCTAGGACTCTAACAAAAACTAAAAGAACTGACCACATTACTCCAATTCTTAAGTCCTTGCACTGGCTTCCAGTAAGTCACAGAATTGACTTTAAAGCACTATTGCTTGTTTATAAATCAGTAAATGGAGCAGGACCTAAATACTTGTCAGACATGCTTCAGCAGTACACACCTTCTCGTCCTCTCAGGTCCCAGGTGAAAAACCTGCTAGTAAAACCTACAGTTAGAACTAAACATGGTGAAGCAGCTTTTAGCTGCTATGCGGCTCAGCTGTGGAACCAACTTTCGGATGACATTAAAAAGGCCCCAACTGTAGCCAGTTTTAAATCTAGACTTAAGACCAAACTGTTCTCAGACGCTTTCTGCTAACTGTGCCGAGTTACAAATTCTGAATCTGCCTCGATAATTATTCTACTTTGTCTTTTATTACTTTTTTACTACTTTTGCCTTTGTTTTTGCTTACTAATTATTCTTTATTTTTAAATGATTTTACCTTGTGTTTTATGTTTTCTTTTTATTATGATCTTTACCTTTTAACTATTCTT
Source organism: Alosa sapidissima (assembly GCF_018492685.1). NCBI lineage: Eukaryota > Metazoa > Chordata > Actinopteri > Clupeiformes > Clupeidae > Alosa > Alosa sapidissima. The sequence continues at coordinate 32,227,057 of NC_055961.1, read as the reverse complement.
TGACTATATTGCCCTTCTATGCTTTTATTTGTTATTATCGTTTGGTTTTGTTTATGTAAAGCACATTGAATGACCTCTGTGTATGAAATGTGCTATATAAATAAACTTGACTTGACTTGACTTGACTAGAGTTTAAATGGATTTTGGGATGATATGGGTGTTTTTGTGTCTGTGTCATCTCCTGTGAAATATCACTTCACTGTTTCACCTTGCCGTCTCTTCTCAAAGGTACAAGGAGCACGAGGATGGCTTCATGCGGCTGCAGCTGATTCGCTACGAGAGTGTGGAGCTGACCGAGCAACTGATGAGGGAGAGGCCGGCGGAGGGGGACTGCTCCGACCAGCCCACCCAGAACGAGGGTGACGAGAGTGGCCCGCAGTCTTCTGCGGGCGGAGAGGATGTATCTGACGGCCAGGAGGAAGAGGAGGAAGAGGAGGGGGACTGTGGGGCGGAGGAGAGGGTGAGGCCGGAGGAGGGGGACAACGTGCTCCTGGTCATGCTGAAGGGAAGCTCTCCGGAGGCCCAGGCAGCGGAGGAGGACACGGTGATGAGGCGGCTGCAGGACACAGCACAGCAGCTGGGCATGGAGGTGGTGTGAGGTGCCGGAGGCTGGGACATGATGGCAGGCCCAGCGTTTCACTGTGGTCATTGCCTTTTGGGATTTGTCCAGAGGGTTTGATCTCCACTTGAAGTGGCAAGTGAGTGAGTGATGCAAATTCTATTGAAAGCAGTTGGATCAATCACTAGACTACAACTATAGATGACTGATTTGCTGGCCAGAGCATGCAGACTGAGCTTTTCTCTGGTGAGGAGGGTGACTATAATATGATCTCTACAGACACAGAGTTGAGATTCGGGTTTGGCAGTGCCAAGCTAGGACCACTGTTCCAAGGCTCAATGAGGTTCATGGGAAGTATCGGCTCTTCACTTTTCTGGGATGCAGAGGTTGCATTATCAGCAGTCAGAATCTGGAATGTCCAATGGCTTCTTTGTCCTTTTTTTGGTGAAAAAGGTGCTTGACTTAATTGACTGAAGACATTCTGCTCCCATGGAAGCTCAGGTCTTCTGGAAGAGTTAATGGTTCCAGTAGGGCGCAGCATCTGAAGCTCTGGTCCTCAGCAGCTTACTCAGCTCATAGCTTCCACAGCTTTCGTCAGTTCTTGATGAGTTTATCAACTCTTCCTTTTGCCTCTCTCACAGAAGAATACTTATTGATGGACTGTTTGAAGTGACACTAGTTCCTATTGTTCTAAATTTAGCTTTTTTAGCTAATGTTCTTGGCAATTATAAGCCAGCAGTTTTCCAAAGGCACTTGGTTGGCATGGGTTTGATGTGTAAATATCTTGAAGAAAATTGCACTTATACGAGAGAATAAGCGATTTGTGTGCACTTGAAGTGATTTTCAGCCATTTTCTGATGTTTTAAACAGTGTTTGATGTTTGGTTGAATTGGTTCCAATTCCATTTAATTCCCCCCAGTCAAAAGTGGAAGACCAAAGAGGAAAGGTTATAGTGGGACTCAAACTCATTTATGTTTAAACTCCACTGTGACGAAATGATAGTGTGAATCTGGCCATGTATGCCTCCAACATCTGTTACTGATGAGGTGTTTTGGTTTTTGCTCACTATATAATACAGTTATTACATCACCGTTATGTGGAAGTATTTGTTGATTTATTTATTTTGTGCTAAAATAACTTTCTGAGAACCACATTAGCCTCAGAGGAGATGGAGTTGTTTTGAATAAACTCTATCTTGAACTAACTGTCATTCCCCCTGTTTCATTTCATTTCATTAGAAGAGTCCACCAGGTCATCAATGTCAGATGGATTGGCACGGAAGTAAGGATGATTTGGCTGGACAAACAACAGTGAGGGAGTGTAAGAGCAAGCGAGGGCGCTTTAATACTGACACTAATCCAATCGATGTACCACTAGGTCAACAGAGTGGCACTCAGGTCTTCTCCCCAGGCCTTGTATATGTCTTTAGTCTTAGGAAATATTATATCATTTAGCATTGAAGACTATTTTTCAGAATAGCTTGAATTGCATAGGAGCTTGAAATGCAGGAGGAGCATTCATAAAACATTTTCCTAATAATTTGAATGTTATTGTTGTTGCCTTTACATTCCTTTCTATTGTTCTGCTCATGCAGGTCTTGGAGTTGAAGTAACAGTAATCTCTTGAGAGTCATTCTGTTTAGCTGCCTTGTTCCAGTTGTCTGCCGGTTATGCCGGTGGTGTTGTCGCTGGAGGAAAGGATTAGCCAGGCCTTAGGGCTTAGTGTAAATAGCCCTCTCTCCATGTTGGAGAGATCATTCCCACAAATCCCAAGCGGGAGAATTCCTGAGGAAAATAAACACCTTAAATCACCACATTAACTGTTTTTGGCTTGTGATCTGGTGACCTCAACAAGGGATTTTCAAACTCATTTTTCAATCTGTTCTCTTTGGATGATAATCTAATGTTCTTAGAGCCGGTTTCACCACACTTCACAGAGACTGAAAAACAAGCCATGTGCCAGGATGAAGAGTTGACGAGTGAGGTTGCCCTCTCGCAGTGACGCTACGATCGGGCACTATGAGGCTGGCCGCACTGCTTCTCTTGCTGTTGGGCTCTTCATATGGAGTGGTCACCCAGGTGTCCCTTCTTGATGCAGGAGCAGAGGAGGAAGCAGAACAAGGCAGTGGTAAGATATGACATTTGTAACCACCACAAGTATGCAGCAGCTGTATATTTCATCTAAAGGCAATAATGATATGAGAATGTGTACACTGCATCTGTATCTTACAAGTCTATGAAGCAACATGCACTGTCAGCTTTACCAATAAACTGATGAATATTTAATATCCAATCAACTGAAGAATATTTACCAATCAATATGTACAGTTAGCTTTATCAATCAACTGATGAATATTTCATACGTAGTAAAGTCCTATGTGTCGATAGCAGTCATATGTCAGAGTTTTAGTAAGGAGGTATGGTTGGGAGTATGTCTACTGTGTGACACAGATGTTAAATGAATGCCGTAACTCAGGTGTAGAGCCAGAGGTTGTGGCCGATACCTACTGGTCAGGCACTGCTCCGGTGTGTGTGGGAGGATGTAAGGGAAGACATCGCGAGCTGAAGAGGGATCCCTGTGGCAACTCCGACTGCTGCTGGTTTGGATACAAATCTTTCTGCCGAGGTACTGAGTTTAACATACAGTAAATGCTAAAAAAGTGCTTCAGTGTACTATAGAGTACAAAGCTACATCCGTAACATCCCCAGTGTGTATGTTAGCTCATTGTAATGTTTACTATAATTAGACATTAGACATGCAAATGACAATCATATAAGTGGCTAAGATGTCAGCTCGGTGTTACCAACATATGCCCACTGTGAATATAGGCACATTCAAGACATCTTATATCTGTCTTGTCTATACATTGACACCTGCCACTGCTCATCCCTGCCCTGGGTGTCCTGTGTTCTGCTATGCAGTAAACTGTGGTCAGCCTGATGTGGACGTGAATGGCTTTGTCTATGGGAATGACTGGTGGGTGGACTCTGTGGTGCGGTACGTCTGCCGACCTGGCTTCATGCTCATCGGTGACCCTGCACGGGCCTGCCAGTCAAACGGGAAGTGGACGGCCAAACCCTCCTGCCTCAGTAAGCCAGATATCTAGAGCTCAAGGGCAAGGAGCTCCCACTCACAGAAATGACTTGCATAGACGTGCATGTGTGTTTTCCCCTCAGTGAGCTGTATTTTAGATATAATGGTGTGTCACACCATCAGTAACACATTTGTCATCAAGCTTTTGCAACTTTATGCAGTTTGAAAATCTCTTTTATAACCTTTTTCATTGCCGTATACATTGCCTTTTTTGATATATATTTCTTGTATGATATTTGAAACAATAAATTGGAACAAGTCTATCTCTTATTATTGAGGCATCCTTTTGTCAATTCAACAAATCCCACCCACCTCATAGACATAGCGGTATTACCATATTACCAAGACATGACCTGAAACGGCATGATTTCTTTAATATGTAGCAGTGTCCATTTGAAGGTACTGACTGTTGTACCTAACAAGTTAAGGAAGGATGGAGCAATTCTATTGCTTCAGTGGTTCTGCTACCATTACTGTAATTTCTCCACTGTTAATCGTGGTTACTACATTGATATTGTAAACTGCAGGCCTGTAGTTTATACTTATAAGTGTGACTATACATGGCTATGATTTTTGTCCCCATTCTACCGCACTGCTTGTTCTGTTTCGTTTTTCATGTCTCAGGAGGTTGGAAGCGCGGGTGTGTGGTTAATATTTATGTAATATTTATATAAGTATGGCCTATACATGGGTATAATTTTGCCCATGTATTTTTTTTCTATACATGGGTATAATTTTGCCCCCCCCCATCCATTCTACCACACTGCTTGTTGTGTCCCTGTCCTGTCATGTCTCAGGGGTTTGTAGGCGCGGGCGGGTGGAGGTGAGTGAGCGGGAGCTGGACGGGACCTGCACCTCCTCCTGCGCCACCAAGTCCTACGAGGGCGAGCCCAAGCGAGGCTGCAGCCGCATCACCGACTGCCAGAAGAAGGAGTCGGGCTGGAAGCGCTGGTTCACCGGCTGTGACACCTGCCAGTGCGACTGCTTCATCTCCTGTGGTGAGTGATGTCTCCTCACAGACCTCAGTGGGCTAACTGCCCCTGTTATTCCTTGACTTACAGTCATTTTGTTTTGAATAACCTTGACGTTTATTATTATAATTCTTTCATCAACAAAATATATGGCAAGTAATACATGTATATAAATGTAGAAGTTCATTTTCTTTACTTTGCAAAATGGGTTTCACTTCTTTTAGCAACAGTGGGGTAGAGGATGGATCATTGTCACCACCTTAAAAACCACATAGATTGACTCGGTTTACAAGCAATACAGACTATAAAATGGACAAAGACTGGCTTGACTACTGCATTTTATTCAACATGATGCACTGGGATATATCTCCAGCATGAATCAAGACTCTTGACTGGATGTTAACACATGAGAAGCTTCTTTGCATTCTACTCTTTGGGTCATGGGATTTGTGTAATGGATCCGATGGTGTAACTGGACAATCTAGAACTCTTCCCCCATGGGATCTACATGGACTGACTCATTCATTTTTAGATTGGAGGAATTTCTCTTATGCTATATGGTACACCACAGGCATGATCATCAAGGAGCAGGAAACCTTAGAAATCCCGGGACGTCTGTGAGATTGTGAGTTCTCAATTTGCTCAGAGTTTCTGTGTGGATTAAAGACAGCTAATCTGAAACTTTAATCTTGTTACACCCTTTCACAGGACTGGCCGCGAGTGAGGGTGTTGTGTAAAAGGGGGACCTACAATGTGGAGAAAATATTACTAGGTGTTTTTCGGATGGGGTTAGATGATGGTTACTGATGCCTGAAGTTTACTCCATCTTGCCATTACCATTTGGTGAAATTAAAGACAATGGTTTCATATGCCTTTGGAATATAACAGCCAACTCCTGCAAAAATTAAAAAGACATGTTATTATTTGCTGTCATTGCTCACGAATAGAACTCAATGCCAGTGTCATTTAAAATGTCAGATACATTGTCAGATTTGGTTTAGGTCTGTGAGTGATTCATGTATGAAAGCCTCTCTTGTGAGTTAGTGTTGATTTTTTTCCCCTGTATTACAAGACAGCTGAAGCTGACTATAAAGATGTTTTCACTAAATTATGCACAAGGTACATTTGTTACATCATTTAACATATCTATGACTTTATCTATGGGATGCCATTGCTTTGATTAATTAATGAACTATAAGTAAACATAAACCGAAACATAAATGGTACGTTTTAATTCTGGATAATAAATGGCTGTTAACTGGGATATGCTGATCCTCACAGGTGCGTTTCGGTGTACTCACCCACATCTGTTGGGTCTAGCTTTCCACTCCTGTTGGACAGAATCTGCCAGTAGGTGTGATCAGCATCGTTTCCAGCCACACCGTTCACACTCTGAAGGTAATACCCGTAGTCATCATTGTATGTCACAGTGTACCTATGAACAAAAACAAAGGGACAGACGGGAGATTTAACCAAACCAGGGTACACCTGCATTCAGCATGATGCAATATCATAGTAATAGATAGCGTTAGATTTCATTACAGTAGGCTACATTTTGGCATTCAGTGAACAAAGAGAAACTTTTTTTGTTATCTTGTTTATTAAGGTCATGACTTGTCTAATCCCGTCCTGAATTCTAGACCATGTCTTGTCTCGACTTACTTGAAGTCCTGGTTACATTCCGTTAGCCTTTTCATAGCACCCAGGAGAATACCACCTGGCCTCATCAAGGTTTTATAATTCCCCTGTACATGTTCATTGCTGATCTTGTCTTGGACAGTGATATGGATTTCTACATCCGGGTATTGCTCTAAAGAAAAAAAAGTCATCATAATAATATATGGTTAGTGTGTAGGAAATAATGTTATGTGAAGTTAAATCATTGTTGCCATTTAAATTCAGTACCATAGTGTCAATGTTAAGTGGAATACTGAGTGCCAAGACAATTGACAGTGCTCAAAATATTTTATTTTTGTAATGTAACTGTATTTTACGGAGCCCCCGAAGGACCATAGTGGGAATTATTATTTTTTAGAGGTCCCTTTTGTGTTCCTTGCAATACTTTTGCATTCCCTTCACAATATGTTTTGCGTTCCCTCCCTTACAATACTTTTGCGTTCCCTCGCAACACATTTTGCGTTCCCTCGCAAAGTCAATGGTATTTGGTGGGAACACAAGTATTGCGAGAGAACGCAAAGGGGGCTCTAACAATAAATTCCCACAGATAATTCCCTCCATGGTCCTTCAGGAGTATCACCATGAACGTGTTTGTTATTTTATGCCAGTATTGCATGTGTAAGGACATAAAATTGCTTTTTCAAGATGCAAGCCCAAACCTTTTCAAGAATACAGTTATATTTCAAATAAATTCATAAACAGATATAATTCCATGACCCCCGACACCTGGTAATGTATTGGGCTTTTATGAGAAGTATTTCTACCACAAGCTTTCACTCACCAGCTGTAATCTGGAGCCCCAGAAGCTGCACCAGAGCTGTGAAGCAGAGAACAGTGAAGAGTCTCAGAGCCATCCTGTTTATCAATAGTCTTTACTGGTGCTGGTTCTTTTACTTGCAGCTGTATTCCAGCGTTTCCCCTGTAGCAAAAGATCCCAAATATCTAGGGCGTACTCTTGGTGTCTGCTGCCTTATATACACATTCGTAATCAACACAATGACTTTGCAATCTGTCCTTATGACAATGTCAGAACCAGGCCCTTTTATCAACTTCAGTGTTGTTTGCTTGATTCTGACAAGCTTAATCTTTAATCTTAAACAAATGTACATTTTAAAAATAAACATTTTACTTGTGTAGCACCATAATGAAGTGTGTAGTAGCAGGTCTTGTTTAAAATATCTATGCATGGAATCAGGTTGTTATCAACTGCAGTGATGTTTGCTTGATTCTGATAAGCTAGCACTTTTAACATTTTGATCGATTCAAGTCAACATTTTATTTGCACAGCAATTTGCACACCACATGATTCATGGGGAAGTACCGATAAGGAGGCTGAGCGACTGGGCCACTAGAGCAGTGGAGGTGGACAGGGCCATGAAGAGCAGATACCTGGCCGCCTCCGGGGGCTGCTCTGTTTGTAGGGGGGTGCAGTCAGTATTCAGCAATTGTGAGAACATCTGGGGTCAAATGAACCCTAGATTTCCAAACATTCCACATAACATTTTTCTTGGAGGGTGATCCAGCACGAGTGTGGAAAGGACTCCGAACCATCACTGGCTTTGAAAGAAAGTCCCCTCCTATGATGAATGTGAGTAAAGCCCTCCCTGATGAACTTAATGCTTTTTATGCCCGCTTTGACATGAAAAACACGGACTATATTGGACTAGCTGCAGCATGTGAAGCAAATGAGGATGCACCTTTCTGTGTCTCTGAGGTCGATGTGAGCAATGCCTTTAGGAGGGTTAATTGTAGAAAAGCTACTGGACCGGATGGAATTTCTAACAGGGTTTTGAAATCCTGCGCTGCTCAGTTAGTTCCTGTGTTCACTTATATCTTTAACACATCATTGGCTCAAGAGACAGTTCCTACTTGCAATGGTAGTGGATTACAGAAGGCAGCAGCAGAACTACAGTTACACCCCACTAATGATCAGCGGGCAACCTGTAGAGAGTCACAAGTTTTAAATACCTTGGTGTCCACATTACTGAAGACTTAACATGGACTGTTAACACTCAATATGTTCTGAAAAAGTCCAGACAACGACTCTACTTCCTTCGTCAGCTAAGGAAATTCAAAGTTTCTACATCCATCATGAAGGCCTTCTACACTTCAGCGGTTGAGAGTGTTCTAACTGGTAGCATCATCACCTGGTATGGGAACTCCACAGTTAGAGATTGTAGTACTCTGCAGAGAGTAGTGCGCTCAGCTGAACGTACTATAAGAACTCAACTCCCTGCTCTACAAGATATCTATTCCAGAAGAGTACTCCTAAGAGCCCAAAAGATTCTGAAGGACTCTTCTCATCCTAACAATGGATTATTCCTACCGCTGAAATCAAGAAGACGCCTATGTAGTCACAAAGCCAGAACTGAGAGACTCAGGAGAAATTTTTATCCCCAGGCCATCCGAACTCTGAACTTACACTATACTGACTTTGCACACATTCACTCCTCAGCACTCATCATCAAACATTTACCAACTCTGAAGTGTAGATACAACTGTCTGGAAATGGGAATAAGAAATACAGATTTGTTTTGGATTAAAAACAGCTAATGTGATATTTAAGCCTTTCACAGGGCTATTGGCAAGTAGGACAGAAGGGGCCCAGACATAGATGGTGCTCAAGTTGGAAAGATTGCACTCATGGATATGTATTTCTATATTTCTGTTCATCAAGTGGTGAAGTTGAAGATGATGTGCTCATTTTTCTTTGGAATGTAACAGCCAACTCCTGCAAAAAAAGAATGTGTTGTCATTGCCTGTGAAATATCTGCAGTCACTAGATCCTTCAATTGATATTTAATCTTTTTATTGTTATTATTTCAAACTTTATTTTAGGCAAGACATTGAAATCAACTTCTTATTTACACATATTGATGGCCTGGTAAAAAGACATTAATATTACAAATAAAAAAAATACATGAATGAAAAGGAATATCACTTCTTACCATAAACATAGCATACAATCAAAAGGAATTTCTTTACAAAAATGTAATGTTGCTGCAATGAGATGTTTGCTGTGAATCATTTTCAACTGGCTGTTAGCATGATAACACAAACATAAGTGGATGCCAGTGTACTCACCCACAGCTGTAGGGGTTTGTGTTCCATTAGAGTCGGACAGAATCTGCCAGTAGGTGTGATCAGCATTGTTTCCAGCCACTCCGTTCACACTCTGAAGGTAATACCCATAGTCAGGATTCTCTGACGCAGTGAAGCTATAGACAAAGATATTTTAGTAGACATTTGGACTTCTGCTAAGATAACATTGAAGCAAAATATATTACAGCACAGCATTTACTGTAGCACAACGTGGCATTATCATATTAGACAAAGGAATGCAAATGCAAATAGGCACAGCTTCCAAACACTAGTACCGATTCCGTTTTTGGTTATCATTCACATCTGTGCTGTCCTATCAAACTCTAAACTCTGTACACCATATCACAACATGCTTACTTGAAGTCCTGGTTAGTTAGCTGTAGTCTTCTCATGGCACCCAGGAGCACACCGCCTTGCTTGGCTATAGCATTGTACTCTTGTGGAGGTTGCTGGTTGATGTGATTTATGACAGAGAGTCTGATTAGTACCCCCTGCAAAGGATCTTTAAAAAACATCAGAAGTCATCAAAGAAATGTTTTGACAGCCTATAAGGTTAAGTACTGGGTCTGAAGACATTACTTTTCATTAACATATTAAGCATGTAATGAAACAATGTTTTCACCTTAAATTAGCTTTGACAAAATTGTCGATAAAACACTTTTAAAAATACACTTTTAACTAGAGCTGTCAAAATAACTGATTCATTTCGATTAATTAATTTGAGAAAAAATAACTGATTAAAAAAAAGAGCAGATTAATCAATTCCATATGACCTTTGACCCCGAGCCGTTCAAGTCAGTAATCATTAGACTGTAAAATGAAGGAGAGATCAGAAAATGTGCTGCCTAGCAGGGTTGTGCACAATTCGAATTGTAATTCTGCTTCCTGTTTGCTACCACAATTGAAATGCAAGTAAAATTCAAGAATTGATTTGGAATTTAAGAGCCAGTTTCAATTCAATTCTGGAATTTTGCACAAGCCTGCTGCCTAGATCATTGATTGGAACATTTACTTTTAAAAAACGGCCTGATGGTGTTGGTAAAAATAGAGTGTTGATTAAAATAAAGTCCTCTGCAATGTCTGCAGCAAGGAATTTGCATATCACCAGAGTTCGTCAACTCTAAAGTCGGAACTGTTCATTTATTTTCATTGTGTCCCCTAGGTTATATCTGTGGCCTGAAATGCCTTGTATGTGAAAAAAAACTTCTTCCCGTAGCACTTTTGAATTTATTTCCTCAGCATAATAGGTCATATCATAGATTATTATGGCCATTATTTGAACAGTGAAAATAATAATAAAAGAGTTTTTAAACTTTAATGTCACTAATGCTGATTATTCAATGATTCATTTGAATTTAAATATTTAAAATACTATCACAGCAAAAATGATATGCGAATAATTTAGATTAATTAATCACAGAGTATGTAATTAATTCGATTACATTTTTTATTCGATTGACAGCCCTACTTTTAACATAAATTAATGAATAATAGCTGAAATACACATTCTGCCCACACGCCAGTATCCAGGATTTTACTCACCAGTGGTAATCTGGAGTCCCAGCTGCAACAGAACTACAAAGCAGATAACATTGAAGAGTCTCAGAGCCATTCTGTGTGTGAATTTGTGCCCCAGTACCCAATGGTGCAGGTCGTTCACTTGCAAGTGTATCTTAAGTAGATGTTGGTAAGGAAGTGTCATTGCGACCTGTCATTGAGACATGGTCAAAAGTTCTTCTATCAGCTCCCATTACATTACATAGTTCCTTTATACGCACTTCCGTGTTCCTCAATCCTGTGTGCCCTGGGAATCTTTCCAACAATGACAATGTCACCTTTAAAACCAGGTGCTAAGACATCTCAATTGCATTCCAAGTTATAAACTTCAGAATTCTCAACTTTTAAAAGTGAGTGAACAACATTTATGTTCATAAAGCACACGTTTGCCACTTTTGGCCCTCAAAAACCTCAAAACCGTCATTTGCATTTTAAAATGTGGGTCCAAAGAAACACTTTGACAGTCATCCAACTCTAGGATAAGGTCTCAGGAGGAGCACTTCAGCTGTTGGGGCCCAGCACTGTGACTGAGATGCAGAGGTAAGCTAGAAGGTGCAGATGAATGAACAAGTAATATATGAATTCACTATTTGTTTTTGAATGCAAAAATAGACAAATAATAGAAACTGATCTATTAATCTCATTACACAAGACAGATATGGTTATACTGTACAGTAATGTTGTCGAAGCAGAAAACGTATTTTCTATCACTCTTATATTTTGTGTGCTGCACAAGATGTGAGGGATTAAAAAAGGTTTTAAATTCTATTCACAATGTGAAACCTGCATGCACACACCGTTCCAAAGTCTTTCAATACCTCCATATCAATTTATATCTTGGAATGTTTGTTGAATTGAAATAACATAAAACCCTAAAAAAGACACACTGAACACCAAGTTACTCCAAGAGGACTGAAGTTAGTTCACTGTAAGTTGCTAAATGATGAATAATGTAATAATGTAAGATACACACAACCTAAAAAAGAGTAAGTAACTCAACAAACCTGTTTGCATATGGATAAAGAGATAAATGACTGCTACCCAGAAGTATTTATTTTGTTAAACCTTTTCCTCATGGAGAGAATGAGGAAGGTTAGCAATGGCAATACTATCACAAAGTCTCTTTGTTTCACAATGATTTAAAGGAAGTAATTTCAGACATGCACAGGAAATGTGTTAAATTCTAAAAAAGGTAGTGATTTTCTCACAGTGGTCAGTCAACAACCAGGCCTATTTCACTTCACACAGCATGACACAAGATTCAATGACACTGCACAATTGGCTTTTATTCAGTAATGATGCATTTGTCACTTTTATTTATAGTAAGCAGGATGTTAATTTGAATAGGTTATCACTTATTGAGTCATCTCATACTTCTTGTTCACCAAGTTGTTAACTTCAGAATGATATGTTCATAAGGTTTTGGGGTATAGCAACCAACTCCTGCAGAAAAAATAAATACATTAAATTGCATAATATTATATAAAATAATAGTATGGCATCACTAGAGATAAAATACATCAATTTTCACAGCAAAGATACCTATTCTATGTTTTCACATTACGTATGATACTATATGCTACAGACATTAACCACTATACACAACAGACATTAGCCTTAAGATACTATACGCTACAGACATTAACCCCAAGACACTATACACTACAGACATTAACCCCAAGATAATATACACTACAGACATTAACCCTAAGATACTATACACTACAGACATTAACACTACTAGTTTTTGTAAGGAAATTCGAGTATGGCTTACAGCAAAACAGAGATTTTGCTGTAAGCCATATCTACATTTAGCTTTACCTCATCAGAGAATAGATATTCTTTAGTTGTCTAAACAATGGATCTCAAGGTAGGCTACTGACCAACATCTATAGGGGTCGGGCTTCCATGGACATCGGTCAGTATTTGCCAGTAGGTGTGGTCAGATTCACTTCCAGCCACACCGTTCACGCTTTCCAGGTAAAAACCATAGTCAGGATCCTCCGTCACAGTAAATCTGTAGACAAAGACATTGAGGCAAAAATGCTAAAGAGTAAAAATCTTTTATCATTACTGTCAATACTGTTGCTGTCGTGATCATAAGCAATAGTCCTATCTGGTGATACTAGAAAAAGTATACAAGGTAACTATAGAATCATATTTCCAATTTAAGTCTAGTCCAGTCTGCGACGTCTTATGTAACGTGTCCTATAGCTGTAAGAGACCTACTTGAAATCACTGTTTGCGTCCTGTAGTCTTTTCAAAGCCCCCAGGAGCGAACCACGGGGCAGAGCTGAGGTGTGGTAAAGCTGTGGAGCCTCGTTGGAGACATCGCTGACCACAGAGAGACTAACTGGTGCCTCCTTCAAGGGCTCTTAATGAGAAAGGTGGAAGGTCAACCCAATTAGTGAATAGAGGATGAGAGGGAGAGTAGACCAAATGTTACCAACTAGAAGTTACTGGGTGCTAAATAAAGGTTCAAACAATACATGTAGTGTTTTTTTGGTACACAACACTGTAAGACTGACACCAAAATTCATACTTAATTTCATCACCATGATTACTGGTTTTGATACTTTTCACACTGTTATACTTAGATCATCATTTGCCTGTATACCAAACCTCACACATTCTTGAGCTTGCCAGCCCGTATGATATTTATAAAGCAGGGGAGTGAGATGTTTGGCATCAGCAGCAATCACTCACCTGCCAGGATCTGCAGACCGAGCAGCTGCACCAGAACTACCCAGCAGAGAGCAGAGTCGAGTCTCAGAGCCATTCTGCACCGCCGTAGGAGCTCAGCTCACCTGTGCTCTCCCCCTGCATCTACATCCACAGAGTGCTCTCTCGTTTATACACTGCTGCCCTGCCCATAACAATGTAGCCTACCACTCAATCAGTGTTTGTCAAGTAATCAATACAAGCTGGATCCTTGTGCAAAGTTTTGAAATGCAGCAAAGAACTTTCCAAGAATATTAGACAACTATTAGAGAGATTGAAACAAGATGAATGTATTCCTTTGATCTTGTGCCTCCCCTTTTTTTCCTCGTTTAGCTTTCATAACGCCTTCTTCAGAGCTGAGGGTAAACAAACGCTGTGTGCCGCGGCTTAGTGCTTTGATCATCTACCTTGGCCTTCTGACCTAATGTTCTCTTGAGAATAAAATAAGACTTGTCTGTGCACAATAGAGTGTGAAACATGCAGAAAGTTCACCCATTACTCAGTGATACTTAGCTGGAAATATATAGGTGGAGACAAACACAACATGAAAAGGTGAACTACATGACCCCTCGCAGGCCGCACCTTTAGATAAACCTGACTACGTTTAGGGCCGCTGTATTTAACAAAATGAGAAGAGTTTGAACACTTGACTCAAAAACTGACGCTTGATTAGCATGGAACATTATGTCTTTTTTAAGATTTGTGTGGATGTGTACAATATGTGAAAATGACCACAGCCTACTGCCTTCAACAGTATAAAAGAATGGTAGAAAAGATGTTGTAGTTTGATATATCATGGTTTTGCAAAACCATATGACCATTGTACAGTCACAGCTAAAAATGTAAATATCGCAATGTTTATAGTTTTAACATGCAGGACAGGGCTTTCTTGTCTACATGGCCACTGGGCGCCGCTAGAATTGCACTATTCATAGAACAGGCAAGAGTGACAGCCAGTCTAGCATTAGAAGATAACAATATGCACCCCCCCCCCCCCCCCCCCCCCATTGAATCCAATGTTCTGTTCCTGCAATCACATGTGGTTTTAACTTGACAAAAGAAGATATTCCCCAAAAAAGGTAAAAGGCTGTGATAGTGATAAGACCTTTGAGAGATATCACACTTCTTTCATATTTCCAGCTGACTTGACTTTAGAGAGTCTGTCCCACGACACCATGGCTGCATCCTTGTTTGCTGCATGGACTACTGCTAGGCTAGCTTAGGATATAGGCTACTGTAAGTTGAAAGGACACTAAGCTACATAGGCTACGTGAGCGCTTCTTTGTTATGCCATTTCCTTTATTCGGTGCTATACTGTAGCATTTTCTTGCACACTGTGCACCACAGCAGTATAAGCAGGTCAATTTCTTTGTTTACATTTTTAGCAGCCCTAGTTGTGTGCCATCAGTGGCAGTCTCATTGTTTATTGTTCATTGCTTCATTGATGCTTTTTTTGGCTTTCTGAAATGGAATGGAAAGAGACATGAGAATAAACAGAAAGTGTAAAATCAAGATTTTTTATTTTGTTTCATGGATGATGTAGGGCGTCGTATGAACGCTAGTAACCCCGACAATTTCACCGAAAATAACCCGGGCACTGCAGCATCAGCAGCACCGGATGCGCAGGTGCGGATTTTAAAGAGACAGCCCTTTAAAATAAACGTCTTTGTGCAATCTAGATTTTAGGCAATGGGTATTGGTATGACAAACACAGCAGATAATTATCCTGAGTGTTTTCAAATTCCGACGTACTAAAGAGCTCGTAATGCCGTGCGCATCACACGACCACTTGCCAAAAATATTTTGCGCAAGAAGCTGTAAGCATATTTCAGGCTACACAGTGAAGCCCCTGTATCATGTATAGCACGGACCACCCTGTGAGTTCATGGTAGGCATAGTGATGTAATTTCTGGGGGAGGTCATTGTGACTGGACCAGCCCTCAAGCATGTGAGAATCAGGGAGAACTTAAACTTAAGATCCTAGCCTCCTCAGAGATGATGTGTTGGCATGTTGCCAAACCTCTCACAGACGTGGTCCATGGCAGTGTGGAGTTGGTGGCGAACACAGCATAATTAACATTAACAGACAGACTTGCGCATGAATGTTCCGTATGATGCGAGAATAAGGCACTGTTTACCCATTTTCTTTTCATTGTGCTCATTCAACTCGGGTATGCGGACCATCTTTCTAACGAAACCCTACAGTAACGCCCCATACCCAGACCGGCGGGCGTGTCAGAGATGCACTGACCGGTGAAACGGCACTGCGTGCTATCGAACTACTGCGGTGCATGACAGGAAAAGAGGAGACTGGTCGTCAACATGGGAACACGGGACCGAAACTAGACAATTGGATCCTGCATGTAAGTGATTTTAGAGTCCTATTTGAACCAGTCCTAAATGAACTCGGCAATTAGGATGCTGCATTTGTTAAATAATTCTAAATAATAACTGTCATACTTGTTTCGGACAGGGGTTCATTCTTCTGGAATTATTGTAATTTTTATGGACGCTATGCCCCTTGGAACAGGAGATTTCCCGGAGGAAAACGGCTCCTTCGTTGTTAAACGGGATTGTGCGTTCAATGGACCCTGACACTCTGTGCACATCATTTTACAAGCCACGGTTCTGGGCCCTTCTCCTGTTGCTGAATTATTGGGTGATTTTAGCCTAAAGATGAAACGGACGTCGCCCTGAAAAACGGTGTCCAGAAGTGGTCCAGAACTACTGTCATCTGAATTTCTAATCATATAAAAGTAAGATGTTTTCTTTTATCTTGACGCCATTACACATCTATTTGTTGACAGATATATATGCAGACTGTGTGTGTGTGTGTGTGGTCGGTAGTGGTGGGCTACCTTTAGATAGCCTAACCCATAGTAAAACGGCCACCTCAAGGGGTGAAGTTTAGAGAAAATACATCAGATACATCTGATTACAATGGACATTTCATAATCCATTTGTATAAGAGGTTTAATATATTTTATTTGTGGTCCGGAAATGGACAAAATACAACTAAAATCCCACATTGTTTTTGTAGCAGGCCAATCTGAAAATAACATAGGTTTACTTTTACTGTGTGAGTATGTGTGTGTCTGTAAATCCATTGACCATTTGGAATACCATTTTAAAAAGCAGCAATCTTTCCATCTTTTGTGACAGTATGAAATTGTGTTATTGTAGGCCAGGAATATCCTTATTAAGCACATTTCCATATCTATCCAACACATTTGTCCATAGGCAATTCTGAGACACTCCCTCGCACACCAACAAATGCTGTAGTTGAATCTGTCTGGGAAAATAGACCTATGAAATTCTAGTAGGAAAAATCTGAAAATCAAGCTCTCATTTTGTGTGTGTCAGAGAGATAGATAAATAGAGAGGGGGGGGGGGGGGGCACAGTAGTAATCAATTTAAGTATTGCATATCTGCATCTGCACTTTTCCTACATTCTGGTGTTTTCTATAACTTACACAACCATTTCCATTCATCTTCTACTATGTGTACATAGGCAGTGCACCATAGGCACCTCAGGAATAGGAGGGGGATTTCTGAATGCTTGGCTGTAAACACTCTAAGTCCCCTGTTTCCATTACTTTACCAGTTCTGCTGCATCCCTTCGAGTTCTTGCTGTCAAATAATGTTGGATTTCATTTCATGTTAGATTTCTGGTTGCTGAAAAGTAATATCAGACTGTATTATTCCTGTTTCATCATAATGTCCTGGAATGTGATTTAAGAAAAGATAATTCAGCATTTTCAGATATCTTTCATCTTTCCCAAGGACCCATCAGGATGTTCTAAGCATGGTTGTTGTTTGAGCTTTTAAACCAAACGGAACTGAACTGGACTGAATTCCTTCATTACATTTACATGTAGTATTTAGCTGACACTTTTACCCTAAACCACTTATAAAAAGGGAGCAATCAACAAAAAGTCGGAGGCACATTTGAAATAATTTACTGCCTTAAAAAGTGACTAGTGGTGGTTCACTGTTGGAAATAACATCACTGCCCTTCCTATTGGGGCAGCCGTGGCCTACTGGTTTGCACTTCGTCTTCGGACCTGTAACCGGAGGGTTGCCGGTTCGAACCCCGACCAGTAGGCACGGCTGAAGTGCCCTTGAGCAAGGCACCTAACCCCTCACTGCTCCCCGAGCGCCGCCGTTAATGCAGGCAGCTCACTGCACCGGGATTAGTGTGTGCTTCACCTCACTGTGTGTACACTGTGTGCTGTGTGTGTTTCACTAATTCACGGATTGGGATAAATGCAGAGACCAAATTTCCCTCACGGGATTAAAAGAGTATATATACTTATACTATACTTATACTTACTGGTCATGGTCTATTTATGCTGGCCTCTTTATAGATTTTACTTTCGTTGTTTTGCAAGCTGCTTTTACTCCATGTTTTTCTGACACCATCTCAGTTCCCGACATCTTATTCTCTCTCCCTCCCTCTCTCTCTCTCTCTCTCTCTCTCTCTCTCTCTCTCTCTCTGGCTGTTTTACTCTACGTTCAGTGTAGCTGTGAAAGTGAGAACACTGACAGATTGGACAGTAATTTTCTATTGGGCCTATTTGTCAAATGACAAGATTCCTAACAGGACAGGGCCTGAACCACTTTGATGATTGAGGAACACTGTGCACAGAAACAGCGTATGTCCTATCACAGCGTATGTCCTAGCATGGTGGGAGGGTGTTTGCCTCTGTGCCTCCTTGAAGGAGGAAGTGTGCAGTTATCAGCTGTAGAAATTAAACAGATTGTCCAGCCTTGGGGTGGGGGTGGGGTCCATTCAAATGTAAGGTTAATTAATTTCCTTCCCAAGCGTCACTCTGGGGTTCCAACGTCCCAATCGGTCTTTACGCAGATGATTCATTAAGGCACACATCAGACTTTTATGACTTTGACTGATGCTTTTGATTCACTGATGCTTTTGATTCTATATGGAGTTTACCTCTAATAAGGAGAATGGCACTGATATGAAAGGTCTCTCTGTGCATTGCTCAGTGATAATCTGTCCTCTAGTTTAAGGAGGTTGTGTCTCCTCTGCACTAATCTGTATTTTCCATCATAGTTTGTCAGATGCAGTTGTGTGGGGTGTGGGTGTGGAAAATCATCTGTGTGCGCATATACCATTGCTAAATGCTCAACTCTTTTGCTAACAGTAAAGAGTGTTTTCTATGGAAGAATCCTGAAAACTGGAGAGCTTTCGGCTGTTTCCTGATGGATGTTAAGGATGTTGTGGCCATAAAGAAATAGATTCCGTTTCCTTCCTTTGCAGGAAGACTGAGGCCATTGGGCCACTGTGACTGCTAGGAGTATGTCTCTGCTTTCATCTTCTTTAATGGCGTGAGAGTCATCCCTATCTGTACATCTCAATTTGGAGCTCTTTTCATTTCAGGTTTGTTCCAGTGTGAATAAGCCTCACAGATTTTGGCCATTTGCCTCCTAATGTACAAGAAGATGGTGGAAGTGTCTTTTACTTTAAATAGGCTACCTGTGTATGACTGTGTATTGTATTCAAAGAACTCTGGTTTGGAGAGTTTTAGAGATTTTGGGTTTGTAGACAAATGTCTTTAATAAACCGTTATGTCCCTTGTCTAGGGCTTAGGGGAATAACAAAGAGCAATAACGGGCAGTCAAAAGATATAAAGTTAATTATATTTATTAATAACAAAAATACAATAAGTTAGGGAACTAAGGCTCAATTTTAAGGTTAACGAAAAAGTACGGCAAACAAAGGAAAAATCAGCAGGCCTCCAAAGTAGGCCTGAACAGGCCGCAGTTCACTTCCCGGCCTCTCACCCCGGGAGTGGCCGAAGCGGCAGAACAAAAAACAACTCTGGCACGAGGCTGGGCCCGAAGGTGGCGAGGAGTGGCGTGGCAGGCGACTCAAAGAAAGTCAGAAGAGCGCGCCCCTGCTAACGTCATGGCTGAACTTTTAAAGGGCCAGCAGCCTGAAACATCGGTCAATTAAGCTGCACTGGCAATCAGCAAACTGGCAAAGAGGCAATCTGCAAGACAAAAATGAACAAGGAAGCCACAAGCCACAAGGAACAGATATTTTATATATGTACTGTATACGACCACAGGGTCGTAACACCATTCAGGAATGAAATTGCTTTCGCTTCTGGGAGGCTTCACCACGACTTGCTCTCATAAGCCTCTCATTTCATGAAGTGGATGACATTAGAAGCTAGAGAGGTCAAGTCGCTCACCTCTCTGTTATTAAGACACGTCAACACAGGTGTTGATCTCAGTCAAAGAGGAGTTTGTGTATTATTTTGTCCCGTGTCTGCTACTATCATATGCAACACGGCCATAGAAGACATCGTCTGTCAGCAAAATGGCCTTGTTTGTCGCCATTGTGCAGGAAACAAGACGTGGAGGCGGGTGGAGGAGGGTGGTGGAGGTGGTGGTGGTGGGGTAGTGAGGGGCCTACCACGAAAGATTTCACAGCATTTCAAATGCTGCATTCTGGAGCCCCCCCAGGCAGAGCAGTAATGGAAATCCACTAATGGGAAGTCAATCAATAGGGGCCAGACACAAACTGCCCCATAGTGTCTCTGCCCCATAGTGCCCCATAGTGTCTCTGCCCCATACTGTCTCTGCCCCATAGTGCCCCATAGTGTCTCTGCCCCATAGTGCCCCATAGTGTCTCTGCCCCATAGTGCCCCATAGTGTCTCTGCCCCATAGTGTCTCTGCCCCATAGTGCCCCATAGAGTCTCTGCCCCATAGTGCCCCATAGTGTCTCTGCCCCATAGTGTCTCTGCCCCATAGTGTCTTTACTCTGCTCTCATGTGACTTAACAAGGTGCCCCCCTGTTGCGTGTGGTCAGCTCTTTTCTACGACTGTACTGCCCAGGACTAGGAGTCACTGTGTTGTTTGGTCTACTGGCTTCCAGAGCAAAAGATCACAGATCATGTTGCCATTCTATTAGACATCACAAGGTGCGTAGATTGGAGAGGATGTTCCTAATGGACTTGAAGTGCAGTCTGAAAAAAAAGACACTCTCTGCTGTTAAAATGGAGTCGACTCTGTTGACGTGCAGCCCATTCAGGTTGCGCAGGATGGGAATCCAGGGTTTAGAGAAACATCCGGAGCTTGAGTTGACAGTATTCAGGATTGCGCATGATGATTCCATTTTTCACATAATAACACGCTCTAGGCTACTTTTCATGTTTATAGTTTAGTTTGTTGATGTTTGTAGTTTAGTTTGTTAACTTGTTGATGGTGGTTTTGTTACTGCTGCTCCTACACTGCACTATGAGCACAAAAACAGGACCAATGAACTAAAGCGTAATTTGGGAAATGAAAAATTTGTCAAGCTTCACCATGAAAATAATTTCAGTTCTGTTATATTTATTTACATTGTGCTATTTACCAGGAGCTGTGAAGTCTTTGACAGTATTGTTAAGTGTCAAATGCGTGCAGTCAAGCGTAACGGCATGACTTGATAATACACTCATACTGACTGTAGTGCAATTTCATTCTGTTGGCAACATCTAGCATGGGATTTGTTGTTATATTTGGGTCAGGATTTTGTCACATTGGTGGCCTTTAAATGCCTTTGCTTCAGGCAGAATCTGAGCTTCTTATGTGCTGGTCGCTGTCCGCAGAGGATTTGTGTGTGTGTGTGTGTGTGTGTGTGTGTGTGTGTGTGTGTGTGTGTGTGTGAGTACTGGTGTACGTACGCACCCGTGTGTGTGTACATGAGCCATTATGTATTTTCTCTTATCTGGAATGTTCCTGTGAATCAGCAGTATCCCCAGCATGCCTCCTCTGGGACGTAAGTTGATATGCACTCTGCATGTCTGGCCTCTACAATCAGATCACGGCTGCCTCACGCATACCTGCCCTCAGTGGCTAAAGACCCAGGGCCGATACAGAGACCATGCTTTAATATTCCGCATCCGAATCCAGCTCTGTAGTTTACTCCTAGCCGGGCTAGGCGGGCGAGAGAGGGGGGTTGCTGTTTTGTAGCAGCAACATTTTCGGTGATATAAGACAATGACTCATCCTCTGCATCTGACAACCGATTCTCCCTCCACTGATGTATCCTGTGATGCTCATTGAGATCACCCCCAATGCACTGGGTGTCTGCTGTAGCCTATAGTGTGTGTGTGTGTGTGTGTGTGTGTGTGTGTGTGTGTGTGTGTGTGTGTGTGTGTGTGTGTGTGTGTGTGTCTGTGTGTGTCTGTGTGTGTGTGTGTCTGAATTGAGGGCAAGTTCTCTCTAACACCATAACTCAGAGCAACACAAAGGCCACCAGTTTGACTAGGGGGAGTGGGCAGTCATGTTGGGCCCCATGAGAGACTATGAGTGGGGCTCTGAGGAAGGCCCCACCTCTCAGGTGATTCATATCCCTGTGGCATTTGTGGGATGTCTACCTCTGAAGGTTCCTGGAATGATTGGCCCTTGTTCAACTCCAGTGGCAGTGGAGGAAAAGATAGAGCAGACATCCATATGTGATACGCAGCTAAATTGCTCATTCTTAAAATAGATTGCACTCCAGACTCAAGGACTCTCCTAATCTCAGGCATCAAGCGAGGGATTCTTCTTGGCAGAGTGGAATTTGTATTTGCATGTTCTCATGGTACGTTCTCTCAAACTTGATTATGGAATGTTCATTTCTGATGGAATGTTTACCTGGATTGCTCTCTATGCTGCTTTCTGAAGTGTCATTCAAATACCAGGTAATTCAATGGGCCGAGACAATTATTTCTGATTGTATTTAGGTACAAATAGCCGTGAAATCTAATTCTTTCAGCAGTTGAACCATTTACAAGACACCAACAGGATTTTGTGTAAATAATGCATGTATTTATTTATTTTTCAAGAGATAAGGAGAGTATCCTTAACTATAGTTAAGCCTCTTTGCTCTTTGTGAATCTCGAGGTCCTCTAGACCTTATCTACTGTAGCCCTTAGCAAGATAACAGGCCTGCAGAATGCTTAATTATTCATCTTCCCTTTCAAAGCCAGCAAGACAGGTTGTTAAGATAGAAGCATATAAAGAAATGGCAGCACTAGGTGGATATGGAGAAGCCAAAGGATATGCTACAAAACTATTCTACCAGAGTAGACAATAGATCAGTTAGATAGATCAGTTGCATGGTATTTCCAAACAATATTTCTGTAATCATCAACCGTTTTTTATTCAGGGAGAAATTGACTGAGCATCAAGCTCTTTTACAGCAATGCCCTGAGTTACAAAACATACAACAACAATAATCAAAATAACAAAACAAGAACAATAAAAGATACAAAAGGCAAATAATAATAATAATAATAGTAATAATAATAATAATAATAAATAGAAAGAAAAGAAGAAGGGGAATGTATAAATAATAATAATGATATAAAAGGTCTAGAGGCATTGCATAGGAGGTTTTGCCATTTAGCAAAGGATAGCCATATTACCTGAGACTTTCCTGGGTTAGGAAGAACAGTTGAAATCAAAGACATGGCATTACAATCAGTCCTCATCAGTCTTTACCTTTTTATTGTGCAAGTACTGTAGATTCTTTTGTACTGTAGATTTATTGTGTGGTTGTGTGGTTGTGTGGTATTCCAAAAGACGTTGTTTTGTCATGATGATGAGAATGTAAAGGGGCAGCATTAGAGCCATTGGAGAAGCATTTGTCAATCCAGAAGAAGACCTTCTGAAAACCAACCATGTGATTGAAACACATTGTATTAGCCAAAGGAAATCAGCAGCAGGTAAAGAAGATGTGATGACATTACACTGAATTGTGTCAAACTGAACAAACTATAAAATGTGTTGTATCTCATATAACAAAAGCCTCAGCGTTGCTCTCCAGTGCAGAATGTCTGTATAGTGACAGTAATCACTATAGCTTGAAAGCTGTGCAAGAACAGCATGCTAAGGTTCTCTTCATAGTGCAGCCTCCCACCTGTCTCTTCAGAAAGGCGCAATTGAGCAGCAAAAGCAATGTCGGCCTTTGATTCAATTCATCCTTGAATCTTCTTGGCAAATGTCCCATACGAGCCTCCATTCACAGGCACCATTATCTCCCCTCTCACCCATGTGCTGTGCTCACAGGGAAATAGAAATGTTAAAAACAGAAATGTTGACTCATATGGATAAAAGTAATAAAACAACAAAAAAACAATACTCAGAGCTCCATTTAAATAATAAAAAAAACTCAAATGTGATACAGTATATTCTGTGTCCTGTTTGGGCATGCCTTTTTATTCTGTTTTAAAATGTTGCACAGTGAGCCTGAGGTGGAGTGCTGGGCTGAATGTTAAAAGCTCTCTCTCTCTCTCCCTCCCTCTGTCTTCTGTCTCCCTCTCTCTGTCTTCTCTCTCACTCTCTCTCCCCTTCTCTCACTATCTCTCCCTCCTCCTCACTCTCTCTCTGTCTCCCTTTTTCTCTCTCCAGACTGCCAGCATGGCGGAGAGGCCTGGGGATGCGGTCGCCGTCTCCATCCCCATGGTGGAGACCAATAAGCCGGCCGGAGCGCTGCCGCCTGCTGCGCCGACGGACGCTGCCCTGCTCACACACCTGAAGAAGGTGGAGAACCACATCACCGAGGCCCAGCGCTTCTCCCACCTGCCCCGACGCTCCGCCGTGGACCTGGAGTTCAAGGAGCTCTCCTACATCATCCGCGAGGGCCCCTGCTGGAGGAGGAGAGGTACGCTGGACACTGGTCTCTGTCAGAGCCATATAGAAAGAGAGTTTGACCAACTCAAATCATGGGCGCCATGTTGGAGACCAACATCAGAATATACTACAGTGTGACCCTATGGGGTGAATATGCTATGATATGTAGCATATGCTAAATGGCTTATATTTACCATTAACAGGCATATAAATACTACTATCATCAACGTTTGTCAATATGTAAAAGGCCCTTACAGAAATATTGCAGTGTATATTTACCCTCTATATTTTAAAGGTGCTCTAAGCGATGCTGGGCAACGTCACTTCTGTTGACTTTCAAACAAAACAGAGAGCTCGCTCGCTACTTCCTCTCCCTCCCTCCCGTGCTGCTCCAGTGCAATTGAAACTCTCCTAAACGGGCATCTCGTCTGTGATTTGCTGGAACAGTTTGTTATGTTTTCATGGGCTAGGTTTGCCCAGGTTGTCCACAGAGATCACGTTTTTTTTACAGTGTATTCAGGACACAGACAGCTAGCGGTTGGTTAGGTCAGTGGTTTTCAAAGTGGGGGCCGTGGGGGTGCCAGAGGGGCCTCAGCAAGTTGGAAGGAAAAATAAAAGCAACAAATAAATACATCTGAAAAATTTAAAATATACCTATTACTATGAGGGTTGTTATACAATTCCATTATAATAATGTGAGGCATATCTGAACATTATATTTCCCATGATAATGACTGGGAATAATAGTAGAGTGATAGCTCTCATATAGCAGAAAGCCCCAAATACAATTTACAGACTGTATGCTCCATCGTGAAGTGCTTGTGGCTAAAATAATTATTAGGATTAGCTTAGTGTATTTTTACATTTGCTGTAGTATTGTCGATGGGTTTAATAACACATCAAGGGGGTTCTTGGCCAGAACCTAGTGGTATTTGGGGGGCCTTGTCGTGGAAAAGTTTGGGAACCCCTGGGTTAGGTGATGTTTGTAGTAAGTGAGATAAAATGTTTTAGCCTAAAAAACGCATGGCATCACTTAGAGCACCTTTAAATGTGCCTGAAAAATGAGTGACCACGTGGCCTAATCAGTCTCAGAGCAGTGTTTACCTTTCTTTTCCTCTTCAGTCTCCCAAGTCCTGACGTAACCTTTCATAGGTCATCCATCGCCAAGGACAGGTTAAACTTACTCAATGGCAAAAATTGCAACTGTAACTTTAATTGCATTATCAGTAGGCTATTATCATTATCAATAAGCCCTTCCCATAACATAGCCTAAGACGTTATGTGATTCCGATGATCTGATCGCTAGTGATTGGACCTAGGCCAATAAGCATGGTATACATTAATGATGGTGTTATAATATTCTTCCAATGTAATTTTTCATCATAAGTTGAAGAGAGAAATTGGCATTTACCTCACACAATATTGAGTAATTGAATATTTGCCCTCCAGTTCTTTTGACCTTCTGCTCCCATATTTTTGTCCTTTTTGGGTCACGGGGGAACAATCGTTTCCCGCTTCCCGGACTTGCACTGCAGCCAGACGCGCAACAGTTGGGCATTTTGTCAATAATTTATGTTATTTTGTAACAATTTATTATATTTTTTACCGTATTGTCTGCACTAATGGGGATCTGATGAATGTTGGTATCTAACATGGCGTCCATGAACCAAATGACCACCTCGGAACCAATCGCATAACAGGATAGCTCAGACCATTCGATTCCCTAGTTGGCCAAACTCTCTCTATATGCTGCTCTGGTTACTGTTATATTGTAACCAATTGTGTTATATTGCAATCAGATAATATTGGACATCAATATTGGACATTACACTTATGCTGTACACCAGTGGAGTTTTGCCCACTGAAGACTTAAGTTAGAGTTTAACGTTTTGGAATATGACTAGTTTTAGTTTAAGATTATTGCTTCGTTATTATTTTCTTCAACCCCCATCACTGTAATTGTGCCTGCACACAATTTTAGTTGGCTTAACCTCCCCGTATGCTAGAGAGTGACGGTTGTTATTGCAAGCAAATCGTGTTAGCTGTTGGATGTTGGATGTCACACTTGTGCTGTACACCTTTTTGTTCCTGTCTGTCTCTCGTCTTACACAAGAGAAACAAGGGAAAGGCTCAATGTCACCTCATCACAACAAGATTTCATTGAAAATATCTCACGAGAAATAACAAAGGAAGTTCAGAGTCTCAGCACTGTCATTTGTATCCGTCATCTCTCTCAATCACTCTGACTCACACACACACACACACACACACACACACACACACACACACACACACACACCACACACACACCACACACCACACACACTGTCCCTCTCTACAGACACTTACGCACAGCAGGCACACACTCACAAGATAATGAATAATCCTTTGATATTTTCTGGCATGAACCTGCACTGCGCTAGCGAGAGCTGATGCTCGATGTCGGGAGAGGAGTGGGCGTTTGGAAATCTTGTCTCTGTGACACGCTGCAAAGGAAATGTTAGCCCTGTCGCTCTGTTGGAATCAATAGTTGCAATGATTTTGGTCGTATTTCTCACATCCAGAAACCCTCTCTCGCTCTCTCTCTCTCACGCTGTGTCTCCTTCTCTCCCTGGCCTGACCCACCCCCCCACCCACTCATAGGGCACACACACACACACACACACACACACACACACACACACACACACTCGCGCACAGCGGTGCCTGTGCTCTTGCTGGGCTTGGCCCTGGGTCTGCTGTGCTCAGCAGATTTTAGACGTAGTAAATAATTCAGCAGTCAGGCCCGGGCCCGAGGCTCTGCTGTCTGCTACCAGGTCTCTGTGGCGGAGGCTAAGGAGTTGGATGGAGCGGTCGGGGCATTCTCTGGGCCGAGCCGCTCATGAAATACTAAGTCCCATCTCGTGCCCTCTCCACCTAATTAATAAATGGACTGAGTGCCTTTCATGACACTGCGCTTTATGCTCTGTTTGTTTTGTTGTTGCTGTTGTTTTTGTTTGGTTTGTTTGTTTGTTTTGGTCTCACGGATGAGCGATGTGTTGTTGTCTTGCCACCTGGCGAGTGGGAGAGCTTTTTATAGATTTTTCCCCCCTCCCCAGTTCACTGATATTCATTCCAGATGAGTAGGCAGACAGCCCCCAGAAACAAGCAGACAGGGGCTCTCTCTGCGAACAGGTACTTGACATTTTGACAAAAGAAAAAAACAGGCAGGCGACTGTCTCTCCATACCTGGAGGGCCTGTATGCCATGTATCTGTCACCGGCAGGAACTAGGAGAGGGTGGATGTCACAGACTTCGGAATGTACCATAGGTAAAACGCCGGGGCTCTGCCTGGTCTTGTCTCCTCAGTGAGAGAACAAGTGGGTCCAGGGTGAGGTCGAAAAAAGAAAGAGAGAGGGAGAGAGGGGGGGGGGTTGGAGAGAGACCAGCGCTGTGGTGAGAGATGAGGAATGCACAGAGAGGCTCACTCTGCTCCAGAGGTGGCGTTTAGCGGTGACGACATGCTCCAAGGCGAATTTTGCAAAGGTGGGGAGATCTATGATGGAGATCTTTAACTGCCACGTATGCAGCGTCAGACCAGAAGGAAGGAGATATGGGAAAAGTGGGGGGCGTAGGGGGCGGTCAGGGGAGGGGTGGGGGGAAGGGGTGGTACATTTTTGCCCTTAACTCTGCATCTGTTACAGCATGTTGCCTTTATGCCAATCTGCAGGTATGTTTTGGGTTGTTCCGATGTGTAGATAGATACATGTAGCTCATTCAGAGAGCTATACATACAGTATGTCTGTCTCTTACATCTATTTGCATTCATTCATTTCACAAATGCTTTTATCTAAAGTTACTCTCATTCAAGGTACAACGCAAACCTTGCCACTGTAGGTTAGCCTCCCTATATCAGTAGTAGCAATACATCCTGTTCCAAATGGAGTTTGATTCTGATCAGTGGACAAGGGTGTGACGTGCATGGAATGAAAGATTGAGAGGAAATAAAGGTCGATAGCCCAGGGAAGCTCTGAAGTATCTCCCTACACCCCTCGGCCAACCTCCACCTCCACCTCCACCTCACATGCTCGTCCACGTCACACCCCCCCCCCCCCCCCCCCCCCCCCCCCCCCGTCTCCCTGACCCCGCGGCTCCTGAATGGGGGACACAGTGTCAGCAGGAACAGGGGGGCTCCTCGGCTGAGCGTCATGTGCCGGGGTATAAATCTCCGGGGCAGCTTTAATGGCTCACTCTCGTTCGAGCCTCTGACTCAGGGTGAAGGAAGAACCATTACGTGTGTGTGTGGGAGAGAGAGAGAGAGAGAGAGAGATAGAGAGAGAGAGACAGATAAAGAGAGAGAGGCTTTATGTCATGAGGCAAGCGGGAAGTCTCTCCCCCTTCCCAGCTCACCCTTCTACTGTCCTCTCTGCCATTTTAATGTATTATGGGCCTTCTGGGCTACTACCACCTAAGCCTTTTAAATTAGAGCGTTGAGTATGTTATTCGTAATAACGAAAGGCTTTTAGTAACCGATATTTCACAAAACTGATCCTCATGGGAGAGATGTGTAAGGCATTTCATGTGATATCTTCCCCACTGGTCACCTTGCCATTGAATACAAAGAATGTATTTCTTAATACAAAGCCAAATCAAATCTTCTCTTGACTGACCTGCTGTACTCTGATTGAATGTGGTTCCATTAAGAGTTACATTAATGCTTTCTGACAGATATGTCATTGCAGTTGAAAAATGGCCCGTCTTATTTCGCTCTTGTTTCCACCAGTCCTCTAAGGTCTACTTTTTCATCAGACTGATGTGCTTCAGATAGAAACCAGTTTAATGCATCTTAAAGTCCACCAATAAGAAGCACTTCTCGTGAAGAGAGGAAGCTGGAGCACACTGATAGCTTGCAGTTTTTTATTTCAGTGCAAACAAACACTTGACTGACGTTTCGACACTACTGTGTCTTCCTCAGAGTCCAGAGCACTTATTGTGGTTTTGTAAATTGTAAAAATGGGCTTCGCTTGCAGATGCACAGACATGACACACAATATGCTGACTTCACACCATTCAGCAAAAATGAGCGCATTATATTCCACTGAGCTTTCTCAGCGATGATGGAGATACAAGGGTGATTGCAAGTTATTGGGTTTGTGTATATCACCATCTTTGTCTACAGTGGGTGCCACTGTGTTGAGGCTGTGCTAGAGCTCTTGACCACAGATGTCCAGATGTCTATGTCCCCTTTGTAGACTTGTACTCTCTCTCTCTCTCTTATCCCTGTCTTATGGTGACAGAAAGTTCTAGATATCCACCATGGACTAACCTCCCGTCATGACCGGGTCTTCTGCAGTGGAGCAAATCACCCACTGACGCTTCAAATCAACAGTTGCCTTGAAGGATCACTTTAGGTGGTGTATTTTTAGGAGTGGGTGACATAAGCGCTGCTCGTCATGTGTGACTTTGACACAGACCATGGCAAGCTTGCATCATCAGCATGAGACACTGATTTAACTTGGGCTTATCTGATGGGGACGCATCCGAATGCAAGAGTGGCAGTGCGGGGGCCCATGTCATCAGTATGCGCCACGCGCCTCCCAGGGGGGTGATTCATCAGTATGTAACGCAGCGCATGGGCTCTTATGAGCGAGGCCGCGCCCTTGTCTATCTCAGTGCTGGATGGAGGCATCGCCGCACGGTGAGGGGCGTTCAAGAGACAGCGGAGGAGGAGGAAGGGAGATGAGAGCTTCTAGAACCGAGAGCTAATGGCCATTATGAGGAGGTGCTGGCAGGCCGACAGAAGAGTGTCTAATTAAGGAACCTGAGATACCCGCCTCCCACCCACCCTTCTCTCCATCTCTCTCTCTCTCTCTCTCTTTCTTTCTCTCTCTCTCCCTTTCTCCAGACTGCTTCAATGCAAGAAGGAGAGGATCCCCCCTGAAAAAGTCAATATACTGTATCAGAGTGAAAGAAAAGGAGTCCCGTCTTACCAGCGTACAGAAATAGGCTTGCATGTGTTGCAGTGCAAATGTGGGGGTTATTTCTAAAGCCTCAGAAATGTTTGAGAACTGTGATATATGGAATGATTCAGCTCGACAATAAGCAACATTCTCACCAGATATAGTCACGAGATGTCAAAAGGATGTCATTTTTAGGTATAACACACTGAAGGCTGTTTCTCATTCAACGGAGAAGAGCTAATTTTTCTCTGATGCAGATGACAGTGGCTATAGTTGTTTAAATCTTGTCATCAGCTCCCCCACACAGTTCCCGGGAGATTCTGCATTCCAGTCTCTGTATTGATCCTTTCCTTCACCTAGCACTCTGCCTGTCTTGTGTCCACACGGCTCCCCTGCAGCTCCTCTGTAGCTCAGCTCTCGAGCTCCCCTCTCATCCCCACTCATCCGTTGCCACTGCTGTTTTCCACGGACCTTGGTCAAGATTCTCTCATTTATTTATAATGTTACCCTCATTGAATGTTTGCCTCCGCTAGTCTCTGAGTCACATAATCTGTGTATAAGTTCAGGCAACAGTCACAGGTGCACCATATTGGAGAGATTTTTTTAAAGTTGCATTTTCATATGCTGTATACAGCACATGTTGTACCCCCGCTCTCTGCAGACATGATATTGGAACTTAATTCCCTAAGGCATCTCGGTCTGAACTAGTGCATACCGTAGAGGTTTCTGTAAAGACTTGCCACATAGTGCTGCCTTTGTATGTGTATACATGAAAGCAGGGTTTCTTATTAAATTCCCCAACCATCTAGAGGAAGAAACATGGTACTAAGCCATGACAAATTACTACAACTACAAACACATACCCTTACATTGTCATTATATTGCATTATAGATATTCATTGCTGTTATGTTGTGAAATGTAATTTTATAATTTCATTCTATGGTGTTCATTGAGCTCAACAACATATGTGTTTTAGGACTGAAACACTTGATTTAAAACACTGCACACCAAAGCTGTTATTTTAAATAAAATTGCCAGCTTGCAACCTAGAGCTAGTTGTGTAGCGCTACATACTTGTTTTATATGTGCTATATGAGTGATAACCATTAAGGTTTGAATATGCATCATGTTGTTAATGTTGTGTCCAGGATACAAGGCCCTACTGAAGTGTCTGTCGGGGAAGTTCTGCAGCCGAGAGCTAATCGGCATCATGGGCCCGTCAGGAGCGGGCAAGTCCACCCTGATGAACATCCTTGCAGGCTACAGGTGAGCGACATTCCTGCTGTAAATGTGCAGCATTTTACACTTGTGCTGTTATGCAATGACATGATGGATTGTCTGTATGTCTATGTGTGTATGTGTGTACAGTATGTGTGTGTGTGTGTGTGTGTGTGTGTGTGTGTGTGTGTGTGTGTGTGTGTGTGAGAGAGAGAGAGTGGCCGGTGTAAAACAAATTGAGAAAAATGAGAAAAAGATGAATGGAGACACAAAAAAGACAAAAAAAACAAGAGATGAAAGTAGTCTGCATTGTTTCTCTGTAGTCAGTCAGAGGCTGGAACGGCACCTGGAGGCCATTGTTAGACAAATTTGCAGCTGTGTTCCTCCACTGCCATCCATCTGTCTATTCCATGCTCTGTAATTTCCTCTCTCTGACTCTTTCTCATTTCTCTCTCTCTCTCTCTCTTTCTCATCTCCCTCCCCCTTTCTCTGTCTGTCTGTCTCTCTCGTGTCTTGCCTAACTCTTGTTTGTTTTATGACATGTTTAGTCCCACACAGCCCAAAGACAAGATCAGGCAAAGCCCCCTAGTTACCCAGCAGCACATACCTCTGTCACCTCCTTCATGTCTCCTGTCTTGTAGCCTACTCTCTTATTTTACAACTTTTTTTCTACATACAGTGGACCAGGGCCAATTATAATAGAACGTACAGTAAGCCATGGTAACTTTACAAAAATAATTCTATTGATCTCACAGAACGCCACTCTCTTTTGACTGTTAGTGATCTTAGATTCGTACCACGGGACATAAAAAAACAATCATAGTCTTTGGGCCCGAGTTCGGGGGCGATATAGGTGGCGGAAATCTACGACAAGGCGGGGACTCTGAAATGGGCAAGACCTTTCATGAAGTGAAATTGAACAAACCAAATCACAGGCAACCAGTGTTCAATTCTGATCTATCTATCTATCTTTTATTAATTGACTTAGGCCTGCCCACTTTGTGCGTCTGACTTTGCTTTGGCCACAGTGCACATGCACTCATGGCAAAATACGCTGTCAAACTCACACCCCCTGTGTTGGCAAAGGTGGGACTGGAGATGGCTGTGGCAGTGAATGGGTTAAAGAAGTTCATGTGTGAAAAGCATCAGTCAAAGTAAAGCATACAGGCAGACATGTTTGTAATTGTATGGCATAGCAAACCTTACAATTTCCAAAACTAATAACTAATTAACTAAAATAATTATGTTAAAGTACTGGAGTAAAGATCTCACAAGAGCCCCTCATAGCCGATGACAGAGCGAATGTCTGTTGGCTTCAGTAGCAAGAGGGAGTCATTAGGTGCATGTAATCATAATGCCATTCTTTGCCTTTGTTGAGTGTTCCCACTGACTCCATGTTGCAGTTGTCTCTCCATGCCACGTGTGACACAGCTGTGTGTGGTACTTCCTGTTCGCACATGTTGGGAATGGATCAATGGTGCCTTACAGCAAATGAATTGATTTGTATATTGCTTTATTATCATAGAATAGGAGTTGTGGACCATGACAAACTATAGTTGCAGTGAAAAGCGTGTATTACTGGGGACGTTTTCTGCATTCATAAGTAATTACAAAATATAATATAGTATCATTTTTGTGTGTGGAATGTATATTGTGCTGCGGCTGAGGCAAAGAGTGTTATATAAGTGCTGCTGGAATGGTGTCAGTATAACTATGAACAGTGTATTGTTCCGGTGGTTTTGCTGAGATCAGCGCGTGTGGTACTGAGTAGAAGACCCGGCGCCAAAACTCGAGATGCAGCCGCTGCCTCCACAGTGCTCCAGGGCCTCCCGCACAGCGCTGCTCATGCAGGCAGAGTGGACGCTCCAACCTGTGGTTAGCATCTCACCACTGCAGTGAAAGAGCCAGGCATTGCCACGCGGCATACTAAAAAGGATTTCAGAGGGTCTCACCTTTTCTCTGTCTCTCTCTCTCTCTCTCTCTCTCTCTCTCTCTCTCTCTCATGTGGTTCCAGGGAAACGGGGATGAAGGGACAGATCCTGGTGAATGGGAAGCCCCGGGACCTGCGCACCTTCCGGAAGATGTCCTGCTACATCATGCAGGATGACATGCTGCTGCCAAACCTCACCATCCGGGAGGCCATGATGGTAAGGTCAACCTGTGATGGACTCATGAATTTTTAAAATGTCCGTCATGATATCATGTCACCCATCGAAACACATTCAGCAGCTATACATCAATCACAACCACTGTATATCACATTTCATGACGGTTATCACCTTACCACTGATCCCACTTGGTTGTTTCTTTGGCCATACAGGTGTCAGCAAACCTTAAGCTCAATGAAAGTATGGAGGTGAAAAAAGAGCTGGTATGTTGTAGGCACTTTTTAAATACTTACAAATGTTTATGTTTATTTGTAATGGATACTGCATCTATTTACTGCATACAATATATATATATACATTGTATACATATGCATATGCTTATTGTGTGTGTGTGTGTGTGTGTGTGTGTGTGTGTTTGTGTGTGTGTGACAGGTGAATGAGATCCTGACAGCTCTGGGCCTGCAGGAGTGTGCCCAGACTCGAACCCATTCTCTGTCCGGGGGTCAGTGCAAGAGGCTGGCCATCGCCCTGGAGCTTGTCAACAACCCGCCCGTCATGTTTTTTGACGAGCCCACGAGGTACGCTGCGTCCAGACAGGATCAAAATAAAGCATCAGATGGGACATCTCAGTCCGAGTCAGAGAGGGCAGGAGAGAAGAGGAGGGGGGGGGGGAGCTTTCTCATTTGGACCGAGTGTAAATCGTGGGGAAAAAATCTAGAAAGTGGTGTTTCAATTCCATCAGCAGAGAGTTGATTAATGTAACTGATTGCCCTGTTGAAAGATGAAAGTGGTGTGTTGTGTGTGACATCAGCCATTTAGGAAGTACCTCGTCTAGCGAAGCTTTTAATTTAACCAGCTTTTGTCGACAGTAGAAAAACCATGTAAGGCCCTAGACACCTCAGGTGTATGTCTCTTAATCGTGACGTATCGCTCTTCACATCTAGCACCAGTCGGCCACGATTATCAGCTTAATCTGTGCACCTCTTGACCGGGGCAGATCAGTTGACCTCTTGCGTTGTTGTTAGCGGCGATGTGCATCTCAGGATTGATGTGCGTTTGTTGTGGTGTTGTGACAGTGGCCTGGACAGCTCCTCCTGTTTCCAAGTGGTCTCCCTAATGAAGTCACTGGCACAGGGGGGCAGGACCATCATCTGCACCATCCACCAGCCGAGCGCCAAGCTCTTCGAGATGTTCGATAAGGTCAGTGACCCTGGTCCATAAATTTGGCAGTCGTGTAGCTATACACTTCCAACAGTCATAGTCTGGGTTTTGGCTGAAGAGATGGATTTGGCCATTTGAAATAATTTTCTGATATTTTACAACTCGTAATTGTCATCACTTTGAATCATATTTGTTTGAATTGTGTGGTAGTGTTACCAGTTGGGGTTTACATATGAACTGATTTAGCCATGCCTGATATAATATATAAGAGAGGCAGAAATTATGTATATGCACTGTAATTTTTGGTGGCAGTAAGTTGTGTTTACGTCTGCTTTACTCTGCGCCATAATGATGTATGTGTCCTCTCTCCAGCTGTACATTTTGAGCCAAGGCCAGTGCATATACAAGGGCACTGTCACCTACCTCATCCCCTACCTGAAGAACCTGGGCCTGCACTGCCCCACCTACCACAATCCTGCAGACTTCAGTGAGTGTTTCACAGTGAGAGCGTGTGGTTTATATGGAAGTACTAGTGTGTATTGTTTTTGTTGTGTAAATGTATGTATATGTGTATGAGAGAGAGAGAGATAATGTGTGTGTTTGTGAGTGTGTTGGTTATCTCCGGGTGTAAATGAGGCAGACAGGGTATCAAATTGTGCTGACCACAGCCACAGGTATTTTGCCAGCGAGCGGATTTTGGCAGCTAAACGGCGGGTGCGAGCAGCATATTCAATAGAGGGTCACTCACCTCTTTACCCCCCCCCTCCCCCCTGCAGTTATCGAGGTGGCCAGTGGAGAGTACGGGGACCTCAATCCCGTCCTCTTCGAGGCCGTGCAGGGAGGACTCTGCACTGAGGAGGGGAAGAAGAACTCCAGCGACAAGAACGACCCGGCTTCCTCCTGTCCTTCTCAATGTCACACCGTAAGTGGGCCTCCATTCTGTTCAAGGGGAGCATCTGCGGCTCACACGTAGGTCTAGCGTGCAGATGTCTCCCCCTGGTGCGTGAAACCCAAAACTGTAGATCAGGTGAACAGATGAAAGAATCTGCAAACAGAGACTGATGCTAAAAAGACTGTTTTACACTGATCAGCAAGAGGCCAAAGAGTGTAAACAGAGAGGCGGATGTCTCAGTCTAATCCCATCCTCAGTAGTCCCTGTTGTGAAAGAACTAAAAAAGTAGTGTGACTCTTAGAGGCAGGCTACACCAGGAACGTAACTGAAGCATTCTGTTCACGGAGCATCTGCTGCAACAATTAGCTTCAGCTATCATCAATGGAACTGGCTACACCAGACATGATAGCGGTGCGTATACTCAAACAAATTAGACCAGCCTTCTATAATTATTTTTACGCTATGTGAACAGAACGCTTTAGATGTGAGCCTGGTGTAGCCTGTCTGTTAGTTGCATATCACTCACAAGAGATTTGGCAAGGCAGTGTTGTTTTAGATTAGATTAGATTCAACTTTATTGTCATTATGCAGAGTACAAGTACAGAGACAACAAAATGCAGTTTGCGTCTAACCAGAAGTGCAAAAAAGTGCAATGTGACATACACCGTATACACAGTATACACAGGTGGTGCATAGAGTATAAGATATATTGTGCAGTGTAGACAATAGTATACAGTTAAGAAGCTGGAATGGTTTACAGTAATATAAATTAACTAGAAATATGTGCAGTGTATTATTAGTAGTAACCTTATAAGAGCAGAATATAGATATGGATATGCAGTATGAACAATGTATGAACAACATGTACAGATATGTGCAGTGTAGTAGCAGTAACATTATAAGAGTATTAAAAATAATATTTTTATTATATTATAATATGCAGTGTATTAACAGGAATATATTGCAGTAGTGTGTATGAATATGTTTTATTCTCTGATCTCCTCCGTTTCCACTGTGCATTGGCACATTCAGGATGCAGGACACATTGAGAAGCACACCTTTGCCACGAGTACCCTGAATCAGTTCTGCATTCTCTTCAAGAGGACCTTCATCACAATATGTCGGGACACGGTAAGCCTGCTGCTGATTCCAATACTTCCCATACTATACTAATACTTCCTGTGTTGAATGAGGTGGGTTAAGAGAGTGAGGGTACAGTATTAAACAATAACTCAGCCAGATGTGGGTGGTAACCACATCAGGGATTCAGATAGGCGACATGCGAGTACAGAAGAGATTCAATCATTTTATGTGCCCATTGTATGTATACTATGTAGGTCTCTATAATAACATTATGTTAAATATTGTAAAATTCTATAGGGGCTTAAAAGGCTGCATAGCCATGGAGTTTATGGATTTAGCTATTTTTTTTGCAATTTGCCATATGTATCTCCATTACAGAGAAAGTGTCTTTTGTTTTAACAGGTACTGACCCACCTGAGGGTGATGTCCCACATCTGCATAGGCGTTCTGATTGGTCTCCTGTACTTGAACATTGGGAACGACGCCAGCAAGGTGTTCAATAACACCGGCTTCCTCTTCTTCTCCATGCTCTTCCTCATGTTCGCCGCCCTCATGCCCACCGTACTTACCTGTGAGTACTCACCTGGTTATGCACCAGGAACAGGGTTTCCACAGTTATGGAAAACCTGGAAAAGTCGCTGAATACTCATAGTCATACAAGGGATGTTGGTAGGGATAGCGTATATCACAGGATTTGATCGCTTCTTTCATAGATATATAATGGTAGGGGAGAGAACACATTTTATCCAATCTTGTTGTCAAAGTCGCATTTCATAAGCCCCAATCTGTTGCGTAGAGTAAGCAATTTTATACGTATAGGCTGTGAAATTCATGTAATTTTCATTCAAGGTCATTGAAAAGTCATGGAAAGGTTTTGATATGTTGTCAGTAAGAATGGGTGGGAACCCTGCAGGAAACATTCCGATATATCCACCCCTGATAGCCTGTGCTGTGGCCACTGCTAAGTGAGTCTGTTTGTGCAGGTGTGGGCGGACAGCACTGCAGTCCCAGAACGAGTGGAAATTTATGTCCAATGTGATGTGTCTGAAAGCGAGCTTTGTTTACATTAATGAGCTGACAAAAGAGGTGTTTTATTTATAGAGGATCGACAATGATATAGGATGAACAACATGGTTGATGTTGAGATGTTTTGTGTGTGTCTGTGTGTGTGTGTGAGTGTGTGTGTGTGTGTGTGTGTGTGTGTGTGTGTGTGTGTGTTTGTGTGTGTGTGTCATTGTGTAACAGTTCCCCTGGAGATGTCCGTTTTTCTTAGAGAACACCTGAACTACTGGTACAGCCTGAAGGCCTACTACCTTGCCAAGACCATGGCAGACATACCATTCCAGGTTGGTCATCTTAAGTTCCTTCTTATTTGTATGATTCCTTAGAAGGCCCTAATTACTGGAGACACCCAATTTCATTTTCATTTGAATTGTTCCAGTCGTCCTTTTCCTCTTTCATTAGTTGTACCCTGCTGTTTCAATGGATACAATATAGTCAAGTTCATAGTGAAATCTCTGTCTCAAGTCTTGCCTCTAACACCAACTGGACAATCTGTCTGTCTCTTTCTCTCTCTCTCTGTCTCTCTCACCCTCTCTCTCTGTCTCTCACTCTCTCTCTCTTTCTCTCTCACCCTCTCTCTCCCATCTCAGATCATCTGTCCGATCATGTACTGCAGTATAGTGTACTGGATGACCGAGCAGCCCCCGGAGGCCGCCAGGTATCTGCTCTTCATGGCCCTGTCCACCTCCACTGCTCTAGTGGCCCAGTCGCTCGGCCTCCTTATCGGAGCTGCGTCCACGTCCCTGCAGGTACAGGGTGCAGGGTGCACACACACACACACACACACACACACACACACACACACATGCACACGCTCACACACACACACACGTGTGCATACACACACACACACACACACACACACACACACACACATGCACACGCTCACACACACACACGTGTGCATACACACACACACACACACACACACACACACACACACCCTTGTCCTCTTTGGCAGGAATCTTTTTTGAAGAATACTTTGCTGAAGAATTGTAAGCAGTTTTTAACTTAAGTAAGCCGTTTTGGAGAAGCCTGTGTACTTCTTGTATATGAGAACTGAAAAACCTCCCCAAAGCCCATTCATGGTTCTGTACAACAACAGTCTAAACACTTTGGTGTAACCATACCAGCTGAATGCTGGGGCCTGTAGTGGTTCCTCCACGAGCCAAAGACAAAGAACCCTATTGTGTCTACAGTATTGTGTGCTTTTTCATTGCCTTATGACTGTTGACTGTTGTGCTCTGCCCGTAGGTGGCCACATTCGTGGGTCCAGTCACCGCCATCCCTGTGCTTTTGTTCTCTGGCTTCTTTGTGAATTTTGACACCATCCCCAAGTACCTGCAATGGAGCTCCTATGTGTCTTATGTCAGGTGTGTCCACTGGAAAAGACAAAAATGCTACTGAAAATAGTCATTAAATATGATATAGTTAAATATGAAACCCAACATCTGTACAATATGTATTTTTGGAATGTATTTGAAGGCCACCTGGCACTGAGGTAGGAAATGCAATGCTTGATCTAACAGTGTGTCAAACACCTGGCCTGAAGCTCTCCTTTGATCTCGTTCTCAGGTATGGCTTCGAGGGAGTCATTCTGTCCATTTACGGGATGAACCGGTCAGAGCTGGCCTGCCCCGGGACCATGCCCTCTGGCTTCTGCAAGTTCCAGAAGCCAGAGGAGGTGCTGCAGCTGCTGGACGTGGAGGACGCCAAGCTCTATGTGGACTTCATGGTGCTCGGAGCCTTCTTCCTGATTCTCAGACTGGCCACCTACTTTGTGCTGCGCTACAAAGTGAAGTCCGAACGCTGACCGCGGTCAGTGCTCCGACAGAATCACTCTTTGATAATAGGCACTGCAACGTACATGAATGGATGTTGTACAAAGAGACACACATACAAAGTATACACACACATTCTGACATACACAAACACACTCACGTTCACACACACTACACATTTACACCAACCAATGCAAATTACTTTTGAATCTGTTTTGTACCTCGTATAAATCTTAGACTTGAACAATCAGACTTGAATTAATTTAAAAACTTTTCCATGTATTTTTTTCAATACATGACTAAAATGTTTTGTTTGAAGGTATTGTCCTTTCTGTTATCTTCAGACGATGAAGTGTTTTGTTTACTTTTTATTCACTGCATTTATTTTTTTAAAAGTCTCTACTTTTAGTTTCTCAGTCAAATCTACCTTTTTATATAGTCATTGTGTATCATCACTTAACACAGTGTAAATACATTGGGAACTGATTCGCGACGCATGATTCTCTATGGAAGGGGTTGGATGCACTGTCTCTGTCAATGGAAAAAAACAAATGTATGCCCTTCAGTAGCATGTGGACTGGCCGCTAGCCCTTTGCCCTAAAGACCAGGACTCTCAACAGAACACGAGGGATGTAAGTTATGCCCCTAACAGATGGCGCTGCGGCCATGTAAGTATGTACTCAAACGTTTACGTGGCTAACCAGAATTGTTTTTTTTTTTGTTTGTTTGTTATTTTTGGTGTGTACTTGGAATAAGAGTCACTCTCGAATGCCTCTTTTGGACTCTCATGGTTTGCATTTCGGACAGAAACGTCAGTGGCACCTGATGTGGGGACTACAATGTATTCCACACTTCACAGGCTTTCATTGTTTTCTTTATTCCAACATTGATAACATGAACTGCTTGTCCAGTGGCCCAGTTTGCACCGAACTGGATGGACTTGCACAGTGGATGTCTGATCTAGTTCATCAATGTGAGAGAGAGAGAGAAAAAGAGGATACCTCCACCTCATTCGTCTGTGGCTGTGAGTGTGAATAGGTGCATACCCTGGAAGAGGTGATCTCTCAGTTGTCATGGGACGCCATGCAACGCCTCATCCCCATCATTACTAACCATTAACTAAACTCGTCCCAGTAACGGGATCACCCAGCATATCCACCGTTTCCCCAGGAGCATGACTGATTCATAAGGAAAGGTTTGCATCTGCAAAAAACATGTTCCTTTTTTTAACACTTGGTGACTAACCTGGAGAGATTGTGTCAACAACAACAGCAATGCTTTTTTCTTGGTTCAATTCCCTGCTCAACATTTCCAATTATTTTCTATAAATGTAGACTGTTACAGACTGAACCTTGCAGTTGATAAAAATGTCTCTCTAAAGTGATACCATAACATCTCACTGTATAGAATACCTGTGTTTAGTTGTAGTTACAAGAAGAGGTTGAACCTTCGACACAATGTTCCAAAGCCTAGTGAATGCCATTGTGTCATCAGTTGAACCTTCTACTTTGAGTAGTTGCATTTATTTTCACAGTTATTCACTGAAAATGTTTCCATGAATCCGTATTCTCTTAGTCCAGGAAACGCTCCAGTCTACCTGTGTTCACGACATGACTTTCTTGGTGGATGGGCTTTGTGTGCAACTATTTTATCTGTGTCATTTTCGTAAGGATTGTCAGATGTCCAGTGTCGTTAGCCACACTGTTGGATACTTGAAATGCTAGGTTGGCCAATCATTTGTCTCACGGCCAGTTTGGTTTACTGTGACTGCAGTAGTAAACTCCGATGCTTATGATTTGCACCTATATATCTCACCCATATGCTGTACGCTCCAGGGAGGCTCCTCTTGACAACAGTGCAATGCAAAGATCTTTGTTTATAATGAAAAAATGTCGAAACTATGAAAATATCTCTCATGATTATTGACTCTGCTACTTAGTTTGTCCTATAATACTACTAATAATAACCTTGACTATATACACAATGACAGTAGATGTGTGATGCGTAAACAAAAATGTATGTACATATATGCACTTTTGTTAATGTTTCTCAAATGATTTTGGATTAATTTGTATTTATTTTTATTTTTATACGAATATGGAGGGCACTGCTTAGTTGAGTCTGGAACTGGGGACAGCATGATCTCGGAAGCAAAAAAAAACCGATGTCACAAGGAGCCCATGCTTTTCAATCATTTCGAATTCGAATTTCTGTAATTTTTGTACGCAGGTATTCAGAAAAGTAGTGTTTTACCCAATGATATTAAGTGCTGGCTGAAAGCTATTTAGTGACCCACATCACAGTTGGTAGATCTGTATGGAACAGCTAAAACAGCTCTGATTCATGTATTTTCCCAAAGACAAGGGCTGGTCTTTCCACTTGTGTAGAACCACGCCAAGGTTAGGCAAGGACCATAGTGCAATAACGGGATGCGGTTACAGTTTTGGAGTGATAGTCTAACAACTCACACGAGGGAGGATTGGACTGAAGTATCCGAATCAGGACAGACATTTGGACGGCTCAAGTGACATAAGTGGATGACAGCTGTCTGTTAAAGAATAGGATAATATCTGTTTCTAATAGCAATAGTAAAGTACTGTGCCTAGAGAGTGTTATTGTATGTTATAACCGAATACTTCTGTGTCCTGTGGTGGTCAGACATTTCACAACTATAATGTTGATTGTCCTCTGTTTTCAATTCTATATACATGTTTTCCCCCCTTCAAACTGTATGTGTGTAATACAAGTATTGGGAAACTGGTATTTTGACACCAGGTTTTGGGGGCTCAAAAAGGAACTCCTCTGTGTGGCTGTGAATTCGAGAGATTTTTTCTATTTGAGATTCTTTGAGGTTCTGCTCGAGATTACTCTTACTCCACCTGGTTTCCTCCAGAAATCTGGTTCACTATTTGAGCAATGCAGTATGCATGCCTTACAAATATTAAAAGCCTTCAAAACTTTCCTCACGTGTGTATGATTGCAAATGCTGCAGATTATGGATTGTTGTAATATTTGACAGATACACTGAACTGTATAGATCATTCTCTATTAAAAGCTGTCTACACAGCGGTAAGCTTTTACACAAACTTTATTTCCCAGCAGTCTCTCATGTCCTGACATTGCTTTCCTCTTGCTTTTCCTTTCATTTCATTTAAGATATATTTGTTTCATCAAATAAATAAAAAAAGTTCTATGTATTTACATATGTTAAATTATTACAATAAATGCGTTTATATATAATCTATTGACCAGCCTTACCAAAAGGCCTGATTATGTATTTATTTCATGTCATGTTTCTTTCTTTAAAAACGTACAAGGGAAGATAACTTGTGGTTTGTTGTTTTCAGCCAAAGGAATCAATATAAGATTACAAAAACAAGTGTGTCTGATCAATTAATTTACCACTGAGTAAGGGTGACCTCTGGTGGCGATTTTGAGCCCCTGTTGCAAGTTGTGTAAGGAGACATGATACAGTAAAACAAATGTCCATTTGGATTGACTACATAGCAAATGACTTGCATTGAGCTGTGATTTTGATAGCCTCTTGCTCCCAAACGTATAGGTGTTTTGTTACAGTAGTGTGTGGCTTCTAGTTATTTTAATCACCTTGCTCTTCTGTACTCCACCGTTCATGACTGATATATATGTCATACTTTGAAGATGGGAAGTAACAACAGTAGAGGGCCTCTGCCTTGCTCTAACTGAGCTGAACAGGCACATGACCTGACTTTGGTCTGGAAGGCCTTGAGCAATGTTTCATTTGTAGAGATTCTCTGAGGATAAGCTATAAAGTTTCATAAGGTTGTGTAAGGTGTGTGTGTGTGGGGGGGGGGCTCAGTTTGTGTGCACAAAGGGAGTGTGTTGGGAAGACGTGATAAGTCTCTCCCAAATAGCACAGATTAAACATTAAACCTGTGCAGGGTTTTTTTCTACATAAGGAGAGAGAGAGGAGGAAGGAGGAGGGGTTAGATCAGTGGAGGTGACGGAGAGAGGGGGCCCGCCTATCTGAGGCCTGAAATGTTACTCCTGCTATCTTAGCCTCATAACACTCACTGCCCCTGCCCTTCACACACACACCCACACACAGACACATACGCACACCCACACACACACACAGACAGAGGAGCCAGCAGAGAGGCCTGCAATGACACTCCAGGTACAGTCTCTCTCCCTCTCTCTCTCTCTCTCTCTCTGTATTATCAATTGGACACTTCAATGCCGTTTCACTTCCTTTTCATAACAGTGCCTATTGTCTCTTGCATTTTCTCTTTCTGTGAGCACAGTATCTTCATGTGTTCACACCTTAAATCCTCAGATGCCATGAAACTGTAAATAGTTTACCCTGTTTCTTAGGGCATAGCAACTCACATACAACGTATACTCTCGTCTGTTGTCCTCATTGTTCTCTGTTGTGGTCGGATAGTCCTGTTTCCCTGCAGCGAGAGCTGTTCAAACCATGTCAGAGCTTTATTTATACCACTATATTAGCTTTGTGACCTGGTCCTGCAGGTTTATGGAGAGGAAAAGTAAACACAAGCTAACCTGATGCTAAACAATCATGGCATCTGCCATGGCTCTTTGACATATGCTCCTCAGAGGGGCTTGCTGTTAACCTTGTTTTTACAACTGCGCTGTAATGGCAGAGTTTAACTTTTTACCTAATGAGGTAATTTTGCTTCTTAGTTTATTTTTACACAACCTGACATTGAATAGGGGGCGTGTTCCCCTGATTGCGACACTCAGAGAGACAGGATCTCCAAGCCCACAATTGTTACTATTGGCTAAAGGGTGTTTACACTGTGAAAGCCATCACCTCTGGCCTGAGGAATGTCCTCATGATTAGTGCAATCAAAACTGCCCACAGTCCTGTGATCCTACTGCTGTTCTCACTGATGGGGTGGGGGCATATCAAACCAAACCAAACCAGTGAGATGCACACAGACAAGCCTGACGGATGGGTGGAATGCTTTGTTGTTTACAGACACTCTAAATAAACATACAATTTTTTTACTACAATAGCATTTCAAATCAACAAATATAAGGCTTGCCTTTTCATCAGATGATGAAAGTTAAAGGGGCATAATCAAAAAAAATGTACGTCTGATTAACTTTTGGTCATGGTTAATTAGTTGATTTATGGGAGGACAAAGACTAGGCCTACCTTGAGA
Organism: Alosa sapidissima; assembly: GCF_018492685.1. Taxonomy (NCBI): domain Eukaryota; kingdom Metazoa; phylum Chordata; class Actinopteri; order Clupeiformes; family Clupeidae; genus Alosa; species Alosa sapidissima. Next base: position 32,182,334 of record NC_055961.1, on the reverse strand, counting down.
CTGCTTGATGTAGTAAGCCAGCACCGGTCTCATAGCAGCCTGTGTGTGATAGTATCTGATATGTTTGACTCGGCTGTTTCATACTAGTCCAACTTGAAGAGTTCCTTTCACAAGGTCGAACGTCTTTCATTGAAATGTCTTTGTTTCAACAGAGTGGACAGATACCATGGAAGTGACTGAGTAAGTGTCAGTGAAATGTTATATTCTTGAAATTTGAATCTCGTTGCTATTGCTGCTTCTGTGATCATACATATGAGAAAGACTGAAATGATATTGATACAATAGTGAAAACGTATTGGAACATAACAGACAATTATACAACGGAACACCTGGCCAAAGTCCTGAGAAACCTCCCATGGCCTGGCTATCTGGTTCGGCTATCTTTGACCGGTGCTAACGCTATTGGTTGAGCACCCAAATCGTAGTGATAAGACTCCACATGCTGGATCAAGCACAACCATTATCTGCCTTGTACTTTGTTGTTCCATTGAAGATCAATAACATAAAGTCCCCAAGTGTTTTGAGTAACTTTAACACAAGGTTATAAACATAATCTGTAGGTGTAAAAATGCTGATTATTATGCTTATTCATTACTGTATGTTGTCTCACCAGTACTGTACATTTACTGAACATTTTTCAAAGAATTGAAAGAACAACTGTCTTTCAGCAAATTCACCTTCAACCCAAAGGAGGGAATTGACAACCCAGCAATGACTGAAGTGGCTGAGTCAGGTACGTGCAGGGTTGAAGTGCAAGCACATGAAACAGATTCATTGCGATTTCATATCTTTTATAACTTACTCCCTCCTAAACCAGCTGCTACAAATTATGGATGGACAAAATGTACCAAATTAGGCCCCTTATCCATACACACTCCAGCACAACCAGTAGAACACAGACCTTTCCATGAGCGCCCCCTCCCTGGACCCTTGGGTGGTCAATTGCACCATATGAACCCTCCTGACGGCAGATCTGTGTCCTCTTCAAATCACTACATGACCAAAAACAAACCACATGAAGTTAGACAAATCCACAGAATTCTCGTCACTTTTCCTTCAGAGGCTGTTGTAACCCCGACGCCCCGCTTGTGTATTTTGAAACGGGAGGAGAGCGAGAGCTTCGCCTTCCACCTGCGTGTGGAGAGGGGCCTCCTGGGTCACGTGGTCCGGCAGGTGACCCCGTGGGGGGTGGCCGAGCGGAACGGGGTGAAAGATGGGGACCGGCTTCTGGAGGTCAACGAGAGCTTCTTGGATGATGCAAAACATACTGAGGTGAGAGAAGAGAGAGAGAGAGAGAGAGAGAGAGAGAGAGAGAGAGAGAGAGAGAGAGAGAGATAGATAGAGAGAGAGAAGGTGGTGGGAGGTCTTAAAATTATCTTAAAATTGACCATTACATTGCAATACATTAAATAAAACAAATATTAAAAACCCCATGAAACTAATATGGATCCTTCATTACAATCTAGCTACGTACTAAATAAACTTAGACAGCCCGCATGAGATCTTTGATTGATGTAATCATGCTTGAAAATCAAGACTGCCTGTTACAGCAGAGATGAGTTGCATGTAACATGTGAATGATTGGGGTCGCCAACGTTTTGTGACATCAAAATAGGGTCACCTGACAGAAAAGGTTGGAAACCCCTGCATTAGAGAGAGAGAGAGAGACCGATAGAGAAGTGGAAGCTGTGTCAGTGGAGGACAGAAGTTCCTATGAAACCTGATCAAACAATAGTGGTGGGGACTGATTCCAGTCTTCAGAGGTCAGTGAAACCCATTAACTCCCTTCCTGATTTTATCCTGGCTGTCCATTTCCCCCCTCTCCTAATAAGGTGGCAAGGAAGATCCACATAAGCGGGACACAGTTGTGTCTCCTGCTGTTGGATGGGAAGGCGTACGATCAGGCCGTGGCTCAGGGCTGTGACCTCAAAGCACTGGCCAGAGCCCAGCGAGGAGAGGACTGGGACCCACCCCGTCTCTGCCACATCGCCAGAGACTCCAGTCAGGGCCTTGGGCTCAGGATTCTCCCCATAGAGGGTAGGACCCACATACTAGCTAAGAGAGGCCTTGATCTCTGTACCCCTAGCGTGTGCAGCTGTAATCACAGACAGAGATGGATATGCTTACAGCTCATTTGAAGAAATAGTATTAGGACACTTTGGGTGTCCTTCATGTGGGGATTTCTACCATTTCTATTCTATTGCTGTGAAGGGGAGAAGGGGAAGTTTTCTATGAGCCCATCCAGTGGGGGTCCGGCTGAAAAGGCAGGCGTGCGCAAGGGTGACCACCTGATTTGGCTGGACGGCGCCACCGTGTCTGAACTCTCTCACTCAGCCATCAGCAAAATGGTAAGACCTGGTTTGGGGCATCAAAAATGGACGTTTCAGTCCACTGTATATACAGTAAATGTGTTCTATGGTGACCTTTCACCCCATGCTGCCAGGTGAAGAAATGTGATCATATGACAGTCCTGGTGATTGACAGCAAAAGTGAGCAGACCTACGTGAGTCGCCGGATGCCCATTCTCCCCTCGATGGCCGTCGCTCACAATCTGCCACACAAGCCCCGAAAGTTGCACCTTGTCCAGGCCCCTGAAGGATACGGCTTCCTGCTGAGACTGGAGAAAACGCCCTCCAAACACAACAGTAAGGAACACAGCACCAAGCAAACACATTTGGACAGCACAACACCAAGACAAGCTTCATGTCAAGGTTCAGGCCTAGGACTTTCAAAGTGCTTTGAGACTGTGGGCCTTAATTTGATTGATCAGATGGGCAAAGTGGAAAGTCTTAAGTCTAACTAAAGCTAATTTAATAACTAGACAAAATATATTTGCTAGTTTAACACCATGGGTAAGATATTGATGCACAAACATTGATGAGTCAGCTCAATGCTCACATTATGTATTTCATGTGCGAGTACTTGCTTACAGCCTTTGTACTAAACAAATTAGGGCCCTGTGTCTATTGTTAATATTATACTATAATATAAATCTATAGAATTGAACTAAAATGTAATTGCTGTTTGTCTGTCTGTCATGTCTATGTACTGAAATAAATCTTTGTTTAACCTGCAACCTGTATGCATGACTGTTCACAGTACATGTGCTGCGTGAGGTGGACCCTGACAGCCCAGCAGAGCGAGCAGGGATACAGGAAGGGGAGATACTGCTGGAGGTCAATGAGGAACTCATCACAAATTTGAAGCACAATGATGTCGTCAACAGGATACGTCAGAGTGGCCAGCAGGTCACACTGACCATCATTAGCCTACAAGGACAGGATTTCTTTACAAGGGTAGGCACCATAATATTGATCTGATGCACTGAAAGAAAAGACCCAAAGAAAAACCAGGCCAGGCAGGCCACTGCAGAGCAGACCTTGACCTTCGTGCGAAATCAAACCAAAAACAGCCAGATCTGAATTAGGATGTAGGACCAAGATATGGTGACCCTCGACCTTGTCTGGTCATTTGAAGTATATGACCTCTAATTAAAGATTACTTTCATAGCCGATTAATCTGTCAATTATTTTCTTGATTAATTGATTAGTTGCATCAATAAAATGGTGAACAAATGTTGATCAGTGCTTCCAAAAGCCCAAGATTATAACCTCAAATGTCATGTTTTGCCTTCACGTCAAAGATATTTAGATAGACAGACAGACAGATAGACAGACCATTACAACACTTATTCTGCGTCTTTCTCTCCACAGCTTGGTCTTTCACCATTACTCTTTTATGAAGACACATCTGCTGAGCCGAGTGAAAGTGCTGAACTCCAACAGACTGCTGACCACTGCAGTGACCCTCAGTGTGCCCCAGCAGGCGAGCCTCCCAAGCCCAGGGTCTGTGTCCTCAGTAAGGGTCCCAGCGGCTATGGCTTCCACTTGGGATGCGTTCTCCAGAAACCGGGAACCTACATCAGTCAGGTACAGCACTGATCCAGACCCACACAAAACTATGGAAGCTTACATGGATCGCAACCTTAGTGAGCCACTGCAAGCTGCCTAGCGGAGCCCCCATAATTTATACTGCACACTTCAACTGGCAAAAGATGGAAAAATGTTTAAATGTCTAAACTAATTTTACAAACTTATAAAAGTCATTAATATGTGTTGAACATTTTCTGACATTGCAGTATCCCCTGTCTTGTTCCCTGCAGGTAGTGGCAGAGGGACCTGGGGGGAGAGCTGGGCTGCTGAAAGGGGATGTGGTGATGGAGGTGAATGGAACAAACGTGGAGGAGGAGTATCTGGAGGATGTGATTGTGCTTATTAAAGAGGCTGGTGATTCTCTCTCTCTGCTGGTCGTGGAGCCCCTGGGATACGAGAAGCTGCTGCAGAGCAGGAATGTCGTCATAGCCGAACAGACAGCTAATGGCTCTTAATTAACATGCACTAATTAAGTATGCACCCTACAGTTATTATATTTTTAACGAGACAATTGGTTTTAAAAAATGTGTTCATACTTTGAGTCATAAGGTATGTTTCCTCTGACATTCTGAACGAAGTCTGCACATTCAAAGGACTCGGTAGCCATATTTCATACCTTTCAGAACGGTTTATGCTATGTTAAAGTTAAAGAGTCCTTGTTTCAAGACTGCCTGAATTTGCACAGCACATAATTTAGAAATAAATTGAATTTAGAACTATAGTATGTATCACTCCATATCATAGATGTTGCACATTTGCAGATGTTGACCTATGCACTAGATTGTTGCCTGCTTCAAGAAAGTTCCATTGTAATATTTCAAAATACAAACAGATTCTAACCTCATCAGTATTTTTGATAAAACACAATCTCCAGTTGATTAAAATACCAAGTGTGTTTTATTGGTCTGAAATGTTTCAAAGATAATTATAGTTGGTTATACCCCCCCCCCCTTTTCATATAGCCTACATGTATCTGTATATTACTACTGCATTTAAAGTTTCAATGTTGTTTTAATTAAATGTTTATGTTTAGAATACCTTCTCCCAATAAATATTATGTTCTGTTTCCATTGTCTTGGTATCTTTCCTGTGGGCTAATAGCCAAACATGTTTGATTTGGTTTGAGCCAATCCTACATTAAATATGTCCCAGCCCAGTAGTCCTGATTATCTTGCTTTTTATATAGACTTAAATGTATGGTGCCCTCTAGTATTTATTATTGTATAGGCTATTCAGATGGCTTCTTTTTCCAGAACTTTGCTGCACTGACTGATTGAAAATAGGCGAACAACATTCAATGACAATGACCACTGAAGTGTTTTTACATAAAATAACCCACAAAATATAGCGGCATAAATAACCTACGACTGTTTTCTAGTCTGCTATAAATACTGAGCTTTAGAAGATTAAAAGGCAGGCAAGTAGGACAGATGTTCAGGGATCCTTGGTACGACAGTGGACTGGGAGATGAGAGTTGACCTTGGAAGGCAACTCAAGTTTCCAGAGGAGATTGCCGTCACCAGCCTCCGACCAGATATTGTGCTCTGGTCCTAATAAGCAACAAGGCAGGTGGCCCTAATAGAGCTGATGGTACCATGGGAGGAAAGGATTGAGGAAGCACATGAACGCAAGCTGGGGAAGTATCAGTCCCTCATCTCTGAGAGTCAGCAGAGGGGCTGGAGAGCCTGGAATCTACCGATGGAGGTGGGTTGCAGGGGGTTCCCGGGTCAGTCACTTTGGAGAGCATTGGGGGTGCTTGGGGTGAAAGGAGCAACCCGCAAGAACCTGGTAAACAACATTTCAAAACAGGCAGAGACAGCATCCAGATGGCTGTGGCTAAAGGAGTGTGCGGTGGCTAAACCAGGCTGGCAGAGAGGGTGGGGGTCAGAGCTGAGTGGTGAAGTCCTGAATGGCCAAGGGAATAGTTCCAGGAGGCTGGTTCTGCTGTCAAGCCCCATTGAGGTGTCGTGGGCTAGTTGACGAAACACCGGTGAAGTGGGGTGCCCACTTGAAGACCCAGTGAAGTCAACAGGTCTGAATCATGCAGCTCTGCCCTCAGTTGAAGACGTCTAAGGGGAGCGACTTCTATGCCAGCCACTTCACATAAGGAGCAGCATGTAACTCCTGCTAAGTGTGGTGGCTGCGATAGACCCTATCGTGTAAAGACACAATTGTCTTATTGATGATCACAACCGTCTCCCTCATCACTGCTATTTCTTACATCATTTCATCACACTACTACAGCCTATTTCAAATTTAGTGTGCTGCAGTAAAAAAAAAAATCTAAGGGCCCAACCCAACTGCACTATCACCGGGGCCAAGTTACTACAGCCTCTGCTGCTTGCCTGATGTCTTTCTCTACAGTATCTCTCCACGACATTGCCAGACCATGCCAATTGTTCGAAATACTCAATTTGACATAAAACCTCATTAAACGTTTAAATTAAAATATGCTGGAATACAGACAATGAAAATGAGTATATGACTATTTCAATCAAATATGGTAAGATTCAATGTAGTCAGGCTTTTGTGATTTACAGTCAGGCATCTATTTAAGCAACTATTTTCTTGGGTCCTTCACATTGGAGGTGACATTCAGCTATTTCTTTCGACGGGGACAGCTGAATTGAACATCATGGCACAAGCAGTGCAGAAATTAGTGGCGAAAATCCCAACACTGGCCAGCGGTAAGAGTTATAATACATGGTAGTTAGTGCAAAGCAAGATATAAAAGACAAAAACGGCATAGTCTAAAGATATAGCTTGTCCGTACTGTAGCTAATATGAGCCACCTAGTTGTGTGACTTGTTTGCTAACGACAACGACTTCGTTGAAACAGTGCTAAGAGGTATTTGCAGCAAGCGGATAGTTAGATACTGTGTTGACTTAATAGTTAGCTCTTAAATGTTCGCAGATTGTGAAAATAAATAAAAAACCTAATGCAATGTGATGTCAAGAAACGTTATGTTGCGAACAATCTTGCTAACCCCTGCAGCTAGCGAGGCTAACTCGAGGTTTGTGTCAAATGTGTAACGTTAACGCTAACTGTCAGAGTGTGCTCAAAATTGAACCATGCTGCTTGTTTAAATAGGTTAACATTTGTTAAATATTTCCGTAAACTCATTTAAGAAATATATCTCAAATGGGCTCATGCATTGCTTAAAACCCCATTGTATTTAGAGATGTTAGCTTGGTTAATTCATTTAACTAGCTATGCAAGCTAGTTTGCAACTGGACTTTAGCTCACGTTAACGTTAATTTACTATTGCAGGTAAAGGTAAAGTTTCCTGTGTTTGTTCTAAGTATGTTCTCAGGGAGTGAGTATGTTCTAAGAGAATTATTGGTCGTTGGCTGCAACCTGTTTGGCTTTGTAACACCAGACGGATAGCTTGTGTCATCTTGTAAACTTCATGTTATGTTCTTCACTGATGAACATCAAGTTTACATATGTGTCCTTTCAGCTGCTGCTGCCGCCGCCAAACCCCGGCTAGCAACCTTCTGGCATTACGCTCGCGTCGAGCTGGTGCCTCCCTCACCAGCTGAGATCCCCAAGGCCATCGGAGGGCTCAAGGACATCGTCACAGGGTTCCAGTCAGGACGTCTCGGTCAGACCACAGTCAGGGTATGTATATCGAACCAAACGTGTTGTGCATAGTCAGTTTGAAGGCACCATCTAATCTCAGTTAAACAGGTGTAGTTGATGCTCAAGGCAATCATGCTGTCAGTTGTTGACAAATTAGTGTAATTTTAAACATGTCCTTGGAACCTGTCTAATTATATAGTTGAAACATTGTACTTATGCCAGAGTGCAAATTAGGGAATGACAATTGGGGGTCAACCCTTCAGGGTGTGCAAGGAACCAGGACAGTGCAACTCAGTTATAGATGAATAGCCTAGTTATACTTGCTTTGCACAAGAAGTCGATATTGACAAGTAGCTTTACGTGCTATTCTCAACAACCCAACAGTATTCTAACGTTAGCGTAGGGATTCTGCTTCTTATATGCTTGCACATAACTTAATAGGAGGAAGAGAGAGCATTTAAATAGTACAACATAGAAAATCATTGTGTGGTGGTAAATGTTTATTGTGGTAGGCTTCCACAAATAAGTCATTGTATTGGAAACACTCTCAGTCAGGGGTACACCATACTGTAGGGTATTACTGATATCTTTATTATGGTTATCGTTCAGAGGCATCATGGGGCTTTCAGATAGGAAGCGGCATACGCTGCGCTTGCCGCAGGGTTTAGTGCAAAATATTAGTTACCACTGCAGGCCACGGTCAACTTTGTTAAATTTCGGTGGGCACCAAAATGTCAGTAGTTTTAAGTTAGACTGGAATATGCATTTACATGGAAAAAGCATGTGGCGATAGCCTTTGGGGCAGGCTTGCTATGTGGAAGTACATTTCTACCTTAAGCCACTGACATGGCTCAACATATCATGCTTCTGTGATCAATTTTTAAAATTACTTTGGTTTGTCTGTAGGGGCCCTCTCCACTGTTAAAGTACAGAAAGGGTTCTTTTTATACCTGCCTTATAATTTGATCTTGGAAAATGACGAGCACCCTGTATACTCTAGTTATTATTTTTGCTTTAAAATGCACTTTTCTTCACCACTTTACTTTACCACTACCATATGAGTAATATCAGACTTCTGAGATTATACTAGGCCTAAAACCAAAACGAGTGGTCACATAGAGCTATAATAGCAATAGCCAATTTACCCATGTAGGTCTTGCAAGTTGTTATGGGGAAATGCAAAACAAAGCAATACATGTATTATTACAGCCTGCAAAATATGTAAGCAATAGGCACTTGAAGTGCTTCCTTGAAGGTAGTCTCAGTTAGCATTAAAGACCCACTATGCAGGTTTTTTAGCTTAATATGCCATTTTTTATCTTAATTTGCCTTCGGAGTCATAGGAATGGTTATATGACTTTTTTTCGGGTTGAATGGTGGCCGTCTCGTTTCCCCCTAGCGCCTGTGAGCGGAAAAACCACCCTTGCAACTGTGGGCCGGCGGGCCGACGGCCTCAGTGTCAGGAAGTATAACAAGTGTAACAAATTGCTTTACTGCATTCAGATACAAGGAAGTTTGTCACATGCATATAGTTACTAGAAGTAAGAAATGCAGTGAAATTATGTCTGGTGTCCAGCCTATTTGTGCATTTATGGGGGGTAAAAAGTGCAGTAGAAGAGGGGTTTAGTAGATTAAGTGGCAAGGGCTGCATAAGAAAGGTGGGGGAGGATTGGGATTGGGGGGGCACCAACAAGGAGCACCCAAGAGCACAAATACACATACACGCCAGGCACCGACTAGAAAAAGGTAGCGAGAGTTTCTCAGACATTCGTTATGACAGAGCCAGCGAAAAAGAAGCAAAAACCGAGAAAACAGTAAGGAAATTGCCAATACTGCATAGTTTACCTTTAACTATCTGATATTTCTGAAATTAAGAACAGTTAAAATTGTTTGAGAAGAGAGAGTAAAAAGTATGAGCAACACTCTTGTATTGAATATTATTCAGGAAACCAATTATCCCACTACCAACAATCTCATCCTAACCAACAAACCCCCACTGTATATTTTTGTTTCTGAGCAAGTGCTGCTGCACACACTAACTAGCTAGATTGGTTGGCTGGCTACTTAAAATGTGCTTCTGTGAATTCTGTATTTTTAATGCACGTCACTGAGGGGTGTTTGAGGCGATTGTGCAGTTTACAAATGGAATGATTCAGTTTTGAAGGTATCAACACATGGCTATGAGAAACATCAGTAACAATCTTGTTGCTGTTTTACTTGGCTCTGTGATGTCCCATAAATTCTGTATCTTTGGACATAATGCGTAATGCATTTTTTTTATTTGTGATTTTGACAGGACGCAATGAGGAACGGTTTGGTGGCTACAGAAGTCTTGATGTGGTTCTACATCGGTGAATGCATCGGAAAGAGGGGCATCGTTGGATACGATGTGTAAATTTAGGATTGTCCAATGTCTGTTTATAGTGCTTGTATAAGCCCTCCATGTCCAGTTAAAACCTCTGGTAACACAATAAAGAGATGTATTGTTTAAGAACACTTCTGGCTGCTCCTTCCAATTACAACAGGCATTGTTGTGGCAACAACATATGGTCAGACATTTTGTAGAGAATAGTTTATTGAACATTCACTGATAAAAAGCAATATTTTACAAGTAACAATTTATGTGCATATCTATGTACAGATCCTAAGGGAAAACAAGTTTCAAAACCGTTTCCAGGTGTGATAAGTATGAGCAGTTAACTCCATGGTATTAACAAGACATGACCATAAGTGTTCAGGTGAAGATTGACATTTCCAAATTGTCTCGGTTTTCAGACATCGTCTTCACAACACCCCCCAAAAATCGGCGAAACTCCTGCCGCACATCCTCAGGGTCCTCTTCCAAATTAGAGTGAATGAGTTGCAGCTTGCTTAGATTTGGTGCTGCACACAAAACGCCAGCATCACAATTTTTGCATTTGCTATCTGAAGACAACATTCTCCAAACACAATTTTTGATTATGGTGTTAAGTAGATGCATGTCCCTTCAAGGAGAATAAATACTTGTCAGAGATAATTCAGGAAAATATTGTGTAATACCTCTTGCACATGACACTAGTCTATCTAGTATATGCCATATTACCCAGTGGTGGAGGAGAAGCATTCGCACTGCTTCCAGGCTTGTGATGGACAAGTAAAAGGCACTGATTCTCCCGAAGTCCCTGCGAGGCAACAAATGTTGAGTGCCAGGTCTCTACTTCATTGATATGGCTGGGCACATCATCATTAAACACAATAACCACACCATTGGAATCCTTCATCAGCGCAGGCCAACAAGACTCGAACCTAGTCCAGAAACGTGGCAGAATATTAAATGGTTAGTTGACGTTTTAAAGCAGCAGAATGGTAGCCTAGAAATCTAGACGCACCCTAGCGGCAGCAAATTACATTTGCTTCCAGGGCTAGCAGAATGGATCTTTGGACAATTCCTACTCACTTGAAGTCTCCTCCACAGTCCCACAATTCCACCTCACAAGAGGAGTCTCTGTCTCCGCTTCCATGGTTCTGTGATTCAAACTCAAGTATCCTATTTGAAAAAGGATTAAAGGACTGTCGTGTAAGGCTAATACATTAAATCAGTTACAGGACTGGTGAACACGCATGCCATTTACTTTACCTGACACCTTGTGTTGGACTGTAATCGCCCCCAATAGTCTCCACTGTGTCCGATAAGAAATTGGCTAATACAGTCTTTCCACTCTAAAATGGCAAACAAAAAAACTATTCATACAACTAAATTTCAACCAAGAAATGAAACAAATGAATATCCAAGTTAGGCGAACATTAAGAATCCAATGTTTGAACAAGAACTAACGTCTAACATTAACACCTTGACAACAGTGGGTAATGGTGTTTTAACTTACCTCACTTGGACCGATAATAAGAATCTTTGTCTTGAACATTTTTTGTGTAAAAAAAGAAACCTAGGCGACTAGCATTATTCTATGGGAACCCGCAACGTTGTATCTTTTACAGTCTAGAGCTAGAGGCTATGCGTTGTATCGATAAAGTTTAGAATGTCAACTATGCTATGCTATGTCAACAGACCTACGTGCTAGCTACAACGACACACTTCTCTTCCGACAACCTCGTAAAGGAATTCCCTGGATATGCACAGAATGAGACAAATAATTAAGCTAACAAAAATAAGACAATATATATCGATGATGTCCAATTAAAATAAATAGGTTAAAGCTGAATAACACATATAAAGGTGTCAGCTTTGGCTAACGCTCGAGCAAGCTAAGTTGACTTGCTAGGAACGTCAACAGCATCGTTGCTAAGCAGTAGCCAATGGGCGCGGCGAAAAAAAACACGAACAGTGTAAAGTAATTTTTGCCTTCAAATATTAGATTCGCAAGAGGGTTCAACAACCCATGATCAGAGCCCGTAGACATTCTCTGCCATAATGTGATAAATGCTATTAAAGCGATTGTTTCTAAAAAATAAAAAATACATACCACACACATACCAACCAGACACAGTGTCTTTCATTTGAATTAAATGTAGGATTTCTTGTCAGTATGCCTGCAGATCGACAGAACTGGCGGTTACTCCCAGCAGGGTGCACTGTTACCTTACACCAAACAGAGCCGTATATAGGCTCTGACACCAAAGATCCTTGATTACTAGCTCCGCTTTAACCCTCTCTGCTTACACAATTTAGTCGGTGCCCGTCTACGGATATTAGACAGGCTCTGACATTATCTGATTTAGTCTTTCGAAACAGGTGATCAGGTTCAGTCAATAGACAGTAAAAGAAAGTTCAGTGCAGGAGCTGCATGTTTAAATGTAGTCAGTGGATTTTGATGGCAGTAACTGTTCCTGTGCATGTTGATAGTCCTGGTTTGTGTAGGGGGTGTTTATGCATTTGTTGATGATTAAGATGGGTAATTTACTGGCAATGCACCATTACGATTAAAGCAGAAACAACATTCAGAGAACAATAATCTGAATTAACCCAATTATAATTTAAGGGAGGCCTTAGCTTTAGAGTAGTTTTACTTTCTGTGTATGTTTTACTGGAGTGGTTGGTGAGACAAAAGCAGGAACCAAAAATAGTATTTAAAAACTTTATTAAAATATATAAATGGGTTATTTGGATGAAAAAATGTTATACAGTAGTGAAAATGGACTTTGTTCTGATAAATATAGGTTTAGTACTCAAACATATCCAATTATGAAAAATACTTGCATTTGTAGAAAGATACCTCACAAAGGTTTGTAAAATGAAAGGCCTCTCTTAATCAGAGGCCAAATAATTAAAAATGGTAGTGGTATCCAACATCACAGCAATCGTAATATACTGGTTAAAAGGTAACAAAATTGAACAAAGCACAAGTTTAAAAAAAAACATGCAAACGCGTTTTTTGTTCGTTTATACATTGACACATTTCACTTTTCACTGCAAAATGAATAAACTGTATGGAGAGCTCATTTAAGCTGGCAGATTTTGACCGAAGTTCCCACTCCAAAGCCTGGGTAGAGTGCTTCAGTGAAGGCCGTCTCGAACCTGTGCAGTAGGGTCATGCCTTCCCCAATGCTGTAGAACGCCAGAACGCCTGCCTTGTGATCCAGGTAGACGCCTATCCTGGGTGAATGGGGTGCACTGATGGCCTTGTCTACCCGGTTGTGCCAGGCTGAGTAGCCCGTGTCGGAGCACAGGAGGCTCCAGGATTTGTCATTGTATCCCAGCAGACAGAGGGAGCCTTTGCCTTTGCGGCTGATGCCCTTGTAGGCCACGCCCATGGAGAACTCTCCGCTCCACTCGATCTCCCAGTAGAAGCGGCCGCCGGACAGGGCCTCGCGACACAGCACCTGGGCGAAGCTGTCGAACCTCTCCGGGGTGTCGGAGTACGGCTGCAGGTCCCTGGTCCTGATCACCTTCCTGTTGCTCTCAGACAGATGAAGCTCCTTGTAGGCCGTGTGAGGGTCCAGTCTGAGCTGGCAGAAATCTGCAAAGACAAAATACAATACAGGGAACATGAAGATGGAACACTGAAACAAAACAAAAACAAACCAAACAAAAAAAATCTGTTGTGTTTATGGAATTATGATTACAACTGGAATTGGAAAATAGGATTCATTGATAATGGATGAAAATTGTGATGGATGGAGACAGATTGTTTTTGACTTGGTGATTTACAGAGACACAAAATGCAAAGAAGGTACTTACATTTCAGAAACTCAGACCGGGTCTTTGGTTCTGGGGGTACAGCACTGTCCACGACTATGTCTTGTCTGACTATATTGTGGAGAAATGGTTTTATTATTGCTTTTGATAGATGCTGTTTCTGATATTTTTACATTAGTGTCAGTATGTGAGCATGCAACAATTTGTAGATGTTACAGCCTTAAAGCCATAACTTACCTCTGGAGCTTCTTTCCCTGGTGCGGTTTTGCATTGTATACACAGGAACTTCATTTACTGTCATTCAATAAAAAAAATAAAAAAATGAAGTTACTGATCAAGAAGGGGGTTCACACTGAGATCACATAACATCTGAAAGTTTACCGACATTCTTAGGTGTCCATTACATTTGAGAATTTAAATTGTGTTGACACAGGGTCTGGATTATTTTGTCAATTTCCTTCTTTATTTATTTAACCTAGTCATTTGGACTGTTGATATGTGCAGCATGCACCAGTTCAAGAGTCCAGGTTGTCAGTATTTGTCCAGGCTATCCTGGTTTAACATCAACATGGGGCAAGACACTAGTGGTGCAGTTCTTACCAGACTTGGAGATCTTGAGAAGCTCCTCTTGGCCGAGCTCCTCCAGTCTCTCTTTTATCGCCGCCACGGCTTTCCTGGCCGCTCCAAACGAGAAGTCTGGATTGAGGGAGACTCTTGGCACAAACCCATCATCCGTAGGGGTGCAAAGATAGTTGAAGTTCTACCATAAGTGAATAAAAAGGACAAACCGTTATATGACAGTGTTGTGCCATCAGTCAGACTGGAAATTAGATTTTTGAGATACGTGATACTTGTATGTGTAGAGATGCCTTTGTTCCCACTCTACCTGTAAGAAATGGATGTGGTCATCCGTGCTGTACAGCTGCTTGAGTCCAGTCTCCTTCTTCTGCAGTTCGGCGATCTCCTGCTCCAGACGCTCCATCAGGCCCTCAGCCTGGCCGAAGGCCGCCCTCTCGTTTATGTTGATCAGCTTGGTGACCTCTGACCTCATCCTCTCGATGGAGGTGATCATTTCGTCAAACATCTTCTTGCTCTCGGCCATGGCTCTCTGAGCAGAGCTCTGAAAAACACAAGGCCCCACACCGTTCACTAAGATGACCCTTTTGACCTCACCGTTGTATCAACAGGTACTCCAGTACTACAGTATCATACACTGTTTGCAGGTTAACTTTGCCCTGTGTGGGCATGCATTCTGTCCACTGTATAGTTATCTCTGTTTCTAATTGTGTAGTTGTAGCATTAGCAAACATGAGTTTCTGTGGTAGTTGGGAGCTGATAGTGTCGGGTTTAACCTTGAGATATGTGATTTGTGTGTGGAACTTTGATAACAGACACTCTTTATGGATAAAATTTGGCTACCTCCTTGAGTGAATTTTCCATTTACCTTGAGGGAGTCCACAGCAGTCTTCAGCTCCTCCAATTCTTTTGTCCTCTGCTGGCATTTCTGCCGAATTTCAGCTTGGGACACACCAAGGAGTTTCTATTGAATAAAACCCATTGAAATAAAAACATTAGATATTGTTTAGGCATCTGTGCATGTAGGAGTTTCTTGGATGTAGGACAGTCAAAGTCCATTGTACTCTCTAGATCTATCCCCCACCTATCGTAAAGCTGTCTTCTCTTCAGTTGTTTCAGTGCATTTACAGTGGTGGGAAAAATATTCTCCCCAGTGGCCTAATTGTGTCTTTTTTTAATCAGCAGCGCTGAAGGGACCTGCTCAGTATGTGTGGCATTATCTCAGGAGATGGAGGGAAAAGAAAAGAGAGGAGGCGGAATCCGAACAACGCGAGGAATGCAAAAAACTACCGCGGTCCAACCGGCCTGTGGAGAGACATTTCAAGGTGCACACGTCCCAGTCTTCAGCCAACACAGAGGGGCTTTAGCGCAACCTTTAACCAAGCCCACCGAACCATTCTTCAAGATAAGCTTGAGGAATGTGGGGAATCTGGGGAGGGGGGATAAAAGGAGTGTGTGTGTGTGTGTGTGTGTGTGTGTGTGTGTGTGTGTGTGTGTGTGTCAGTGACTGAGAGAAAGAGAATTAGGGAGAGGGGAGAGAGAGTGTAAGAGAGACAGACGTGAGATTTAGGTCTCTTAATCTGGGATTTGAGAAAAACCAGGCCCCTATTTATCAAGTGATGAAAAATATAAAGCCTTGTCTTTTGTATTGGACTAATTGCTATGAAAACCTTACTGGGGTATTGCATGTATTTATTTTCCTAACTACTTACTAATAAGCCCAATCCAATGTGATTCAAATTGGCTAACATCTTGTGATGTTGTTTTTTGGAGATGAAAGAACAAAAGGAGGTCCACCCATCCGCCAGACTAGGTCTTTGTGCATCTCACTAGGTGGTTTGGTTTGATATGCCCCCCACCCCATCGGCGAGAACAGCTGTGGGATCACAGGACTTCGAGGAGTTTTCATTGCACTAATCATCAAGACATTCCTCAGGCCAGAGGAAACCAGCAGAGCGCATGTCCTTTAGCCATACATGCTTGCTGAGGTGGGTGATGGCTTTGACAAGGGCTTAAGCACTGCGTTGTTTTTTTCTCTCACAGTGATAGTGGGGGGGTTGGGAAGTTGACTCTCCTGCATTCCTCTATCAAGTCCTAATCTCACAACCCTGAGATCTTTCTCTCTGAGAACTTTCTCTCCCTCCACTTCAGCTATTTCAAAGTAGGGGAGGAGACCAGGGACAGGACAATATATCATTAGTCACTGGAACACTCCCAGTATCAGTAATACATTCTGAGCAGCTCTCTCACAGTGTGTGCTCTTGACCTACCTCATATTCCCTCCCTTTTTCAAAGTTGTTTACCCTCCCTATTCAATTTCATTCCCAGCCAAACTTTTAATCAGAACTTTTAAACATTGGTGCTCACAAATGTAATGATCTGCAAATTTAGATCTCATATTAGATCAATATTTATGGACAGACTTTATATCCATTCAATTCAATCCAATTCAATTAAAATCCCTTAATTTATGCAGTCTTGCAGTCATTATCCTAGCCTAGGGGCATTAGGATAATGACTGCAAGACAAGATAAAAGAACATCCAACATTTATCTTGAATCATCTAAAATGTTTCTGACTCACATGCAATGTTTTCTGACTAAGTACATGGCAGGAGTTCCTGAAAAGAGGGTGGCTCGCCTCGCACTCACCTGTTTCTCGCTTCTCTCTGCCTCAGCGGACACAATGTCGTGACCCTTGTGCTCGCTGACCGTACAGATGGCACAGATGCACATCTGGTCAGTGCGGCAGAACAGCTCCAGGCTCTTCTGGTGCTGTGGGCAGATCTTGCGGTCCAGGTTGCCCAGCTCGTCCACCAGCTTGTGCCTCTTGAAGGTGGCCGACTCATAGTGAGGCTTCAGGTGCTTCTCGCAGTAAGACGCCAGGCAGTTGAGGCACGACTTGATGGCCTTCAGCTTCTTGCCCGAGCAGTAGTCGCAGGGCACGTCGGCAGGCCCCGCGTAGCTGTTGGCCGCTGGCAACGGTGCTTGGGCGACCAGGTTGAGGCCTGTCTTCTTGATCTTCTCGGCCACCTTAGTGAGAGTAGCGTTTGGCCGGAGCACTGGTCTTTGGGTGAAGGTGATCCGACACTGGGGGCATATGTAGATGCCAGTGTAGTCTGCCTCGTTCCAGTAGCCACTGATACAGTCCATACAGAAGCTGTGGCCACAGGGAATAGCCACAGGGTCCTTCAGGAGCTCCACACATAAGGGACAGCTGAAGTAATCCGGGGACATGGGTTCGGCCATGCTGCGTACTCCTTTTCCAAGTCACAAACACACACACGCACCTGTCAGGTTGTGAAAGGCAAAAAAATGGAAGGAATCTGACTGAGTCAGTGAGAGAGTGAGAGAGCGAGGGAGAGAGAAAGAGAGAGAGATGGCTCCGAGCCTGCTAACCTTGGGAGAATGCAATGACGCCAGCCAGAGACAGGACCTAGTTGTCTTTCTGAATTCCACAGGTTATTGATTGAAAGCAGACAGAGCCCTCCCCCTTTTTTCTCGGCTCTGGTGGAGTGGGTTGAGCGCAGCCCCAGCGGAGATAAACAGGTCGAGCCAGGGCTGCCAGAGTCTTAAAGGAGCGGGAGAGTGCGGGGGAGCCAGAGAGAGAGAAAGACAGAGAGGGGCGGAGTGACCGGGGAGAGAGAGGAAACGAAGAGAGAGAGAGAGAGAGAGAGAGAGAGAGAGAGAGAGACAGAGAGAGAGACAGAGACAGAGAGAGAAAAGGCAGGCAGGCAGGCAGACAGCCTGAGAATGAATGAATTGTAGTAGTGAAGGGACTTGAGACAGGGCTAAGTGTGCCAGCATAATGAAATGCAAACAAGATTTTTTGGGTCGGCTTTTCCTGTGCTTAGCCGAGCCTATCTAAACGTGTGCTGGAAGCCAACACGATTTCGCACTGGTTAAACCCAGAGAGTCTGCAACCTTGTGTTGTTAATCATTATCCACTGTTTGCATTTGCTTTTCACTTTTGTTTATCATGGTCGGAGATACAATCAAATATCTTTGTATTTATCACCCTCTTTGTATTTGCCTATGTCCAAAACTTGCTGCCATTTTAGGGTGTTATTCTTTTGCCTTCTCAGTTGCCCCTTGGTCTCCTTGAACAGGAGCTTTTTTTATTCTTATTTGTGCTTAAAATGTCCTATACTGACGAGACCACCAGGATGCACTGTGGCACATTGTAATTTACATGTCACATACAGCAAATATGGGATCCGGCTGAGTAGGGCTTGTTCTGACTGTAAATACCATCTGAGAGACGTTTTGCTGTTGCTGGTTTAACTTGTTTGGTGAGCTTTGGAGTGCAAGTGTGTGGAAAAGGAAAGGCTGGATCTGTCATAGTTACATAGATACATGACCTTTGTCAAAGATCAAAATGTGAAATAAAAGTTTCAACATTTTGGCCAAAGTAAAGAAACACAGATACACATTGAAATATCATCAAGTGTCATAAACATATGACTTTCAAAACATGTTTTTCCGTCATTGTCATGAAGTAGTAAGCAAAACCACATACCTCCCTAATGCATCAGAGACCAATTTAGTTGTAATGTGTCACTCCACATTGTGTTGTAAGTGTAGTTGATGTAACACCACCTGGATATAGCACAAAAATAGAAGTGTAATAATTGTATTTAATTTAATATGTATTTACTATTTACATACTTTATTTAATTTAATAAAACTTTATGCTTTATAGATTTAAAGATCCATTTTTAAAGCTTGAATATTTATAGATAGTCAAGATAGTCAGATTATTATGTTGGATTCAGCATTTTTTCCTAATCCAATGTGCCACGCCTGTAATGCACTTGTAGTAGTTGTGACAAAGGGCACACCTTAGAGGCTTGAAGAGTACAGTATCACCTCTCATACACATTATGAACCTTTTCAGAGCATCTATCAGTTTCGCCATCATTTCCCCCTCATTTGCATTTCTATAGATGCTCCTTTTCTGGACGTTAGGATCAAGCGAACCTAAATGGATGCCATTGCCCTTGTTTAAATGTTTCATCTCCAAGTGAGATAGATCAGTGTATGTAAAGGCCTTTAGAAATCAGAAAAAGGTGCTATGTATGTGTAATTGTCACTATTCACTATTTACAGTTTAGATTAATAAAAATTATAGGACTAGGGATTTAGATGTCTCTTTGAATATGAACCAATAATCCTGTAGGAAAAGCCTCTGGGGTCTTCCCAACTGTAATATTTTATAGTACATTTAACCAGAAGGGTAAGTTGTATTCATGATGACTCCTCCATAAGGTGAGGCCAAAGTTATTGTAAGCTCAGTCACTTCCTTTATTTCTGGAATGTCGATCTGTTTCTAAATCAAACATGAGGAAACACTAGTGTACATACTTTAACAGAAACCTGTTAGCACCTATGCTCTCTGACTGGTCGTGCAAGTCTCGCCGATGTCCTGCCTCCCCTCGTATCTTACATCACCACGTAGAGAGTTTCGCCTCGCTCCATATTTGGTCCGGTTTCTGATAAGCTGGTTTCTCCTTCCTTCCTTTTTTCTCAGCTGTTTTGATTTGAGCCTCGGAGAAGCAGGCCAATCCGCACTTACACATTAACCACCTTGATGAGGGGTGTGGGCTGACAGAGGCTAGAGTTCAACCGCGGCTAAACACACAGACACAGACATTTCCATAAAAATGAGCTAAAAGGGGTTGGAGTGGACACTGTAGACTGGACACCGAAACCCTCCACCCTTTGTCCACTCTGCTCTGTAATACTGTGCTTATTTTATGCTCTGCATCGTCTGCAGCACACCGCCCGCCGAAGGGCAAGCTTCATTAAACAGAGTGGAGGTGAAGGACTGTGTGTGTGTGTGTGTGTGTGTGTGTGTGTGTGAGAGAGAGAGAAGGACTGTGTGTGTGTGTGTGTGTGTGTGAGAGAGAGAGAGAAAGTGTGTGTGTGTGTGTGTGTGTTGTGCTTGGCGGAGTGTGGTACGTTACCATGAGAAAGAGCATAAGTGGACTCTCTCAATGCAGAAGTCAAGAGCAGGGCTGTGCCCATGCGATTGGTCAGTGAGTAGAGACAAGGTATTTACAAGCGGTTCCCTTAAACAATGGATACCTTTGTTGGCCTTGGCCGGGACAGAGAGAGATTGTGTGTACGTGCATTTGTGTGTGTGTGTGTGTATGTGTGAGTGAGTGCATGCACACGTGTGCTGCACATATTGGATACCACTGCAGGCATTTTAGGGGGTGTGGTGAGATGAAAGGTACCACTGTGGAGACAGGGACAATAACAGTCGGGGGGGGGGGGGGGGGGGGGGGGTATATGGTGCCACTAATATGGTGCCACTAATATGTATGGTCCCATGCATCATTTGATATTAGTGTTTGATCTAATATACTGTATCTACCACCATCCACTCTTGTAAGCCCACATAAATTAGTTTTGTTTTGATCATTTGCCACTGTAAAACCACTGTTGGGACTGCACAGCTACTGCATGTAATACTGAAGTACAGGGAAAAGTTCAGCTGTTTGGCAAAAACATATCTGTCAGCAGGCTGACAGTCACAACTGTAACTGTGTGTGGGATTTGAAGTGCATTTAAAGAACAGTCCCACCCAGACCTGAGTCAGATTCATAGTGCTTCTGATGGCCTAAGGCAGGGATCACACTGGCCAGTGTAACGCAATGCAACACAACATAACGCTCAGACCATAATAAGTTCTATCTTGTTCCTAATAAACACAAATGGTTTCCCTAAACTGACAATTGAATACGCTCGCGTTGTGCTTTGAAAGTTGAACCAAGTTCAATGCTCGGCTTGTTCAACGCTAGCATTAGAGAACAATATCTATCTATCTATCTATCTATCTATCTATCTATCAATAGGAAACCTGCTATATCTATCTATCTATCTATCAATAGGAAAGTGTGATCTCTGCCTAACAGAATAATCCTACTGCGTGTTCAGTTTACTACTGAATTCAGATACAATACTAATAGAGAGACATCGTATTTGAAAAAGGCTACTCGTCAAAGACCAGTGGCGGTGCGGTGGGAACAAATTAACCATTGACCAAAGCACAGGTACATGAGGTAGGCTGCTTTTTATACAGTTCATCTTGTATGTCAGATGTACTGTGTAACCTGAACACCTTGTGATGTTTTATGGCAGTGTCCTGTGAAACAAATATAAAACCAACTGGCTGCTTTGCCACGGTGCATTAAATAGACTCATTAAAATGTAGGTCAGATGGTTAAGAAGAGCAGTGAAAAAAAAAGACATTAACCTGAATTCTTGGTCCAGGTGTGCCATAGTGTAGTTGTATGATATTCCTAATGTGTTTTTTATGCACAAATACAGGGTTTAACGCAAGGAACATTTCTGTGCCTGCAGTCACCAGAAACTTACCAGAAGTCGTCCAAAATAATGATCTGATTATCTATTTCCAAATCCTAAATGGTCTGGCCCACATCTGAATTCAGACACAGTGCCTGGGAACTTTAAGGCCTGGCAAATACTTTCTGAGGGTGCAGTTATTCATCTGCTACGACGTGGTGTTGACAAACAACAGTATTTCATAATGCATGATGTCACTTTCTAATTTCTATAAGCACATTCTTTATCAGCAACAGCTAATAGACAGCTACTTTCAGTTCCCGCATGCATCAACATAAAACATTAAATCTACTCTAAGTGTGGAAAGCCATATTCTACACATACTTTCATTTGAAAAGAATGTTTCAGAGAGCACTATAGCCTCTCTTTGCAATTGCAGTCCACCGTGCACAACTCAAAAATCAAACCAGCATGTGATCGTAAATCCTGTCAGCCAGTGCAGCTGTCACAGACGGTTTACAGAGACTGCACTGCCGACCGTTTGCAGTCATGTGAAGATGGGATGCTCCCCCCCCCCCCCCCCCCCCTCTCTCTCAGCGGAAAATTCTCCTCAGCAGGCCCCCTTTGACCTGACATTATCAGGCTTATCTGGCCTGGTCACATTCCTGCCAGACTTTTTGTTTTAACTGGTGAAACTATAGATCTGGCAGCCATCTTGGCAAGAAAGAATTTCAAACTTGTGATGGGGACAGGGAAATGAGGAGAGAATAAAAGATCTATTGATGAGTGACATGCAGAAAGGGTGATATTATTGAAAGGCCATTCCATTGTATTACATGATTTGAGGTTTTGGATTCTTACCAAAACAAATGCACTTATTTGTCTCTTGCAGCTGGGTAGTTTCAGTCTCGCTCTGTCCTGCCACACAAACACAAGTTGAATGTGTAATCGCAGGAATGGTGAGGGGGAAATGTGCTAATTAAAAAGTTGATTATTTACTATTTCCATTTACATGACATTGCAAGCACCCATTTGAATTTACTACACGTATTTTTTCCCTAAAAATTCCAGTTGCTCAGTAGAGTATGCTTAAGTGGATGCATGCCTCCAAATTGAAACAAACATTTACCTGCCTCATTCACAACGTAACACTTGTAAAACTCCACCATAGGGCTGAGAGTGCTTCAGGTGCTGGAACTCACACCTCAAACATTCCTCACCTTTTGCCAGTAACTGGAGAATCATTTCTTTGGATTCTCACACATGAAATTTGCATTGAAGATTTGAATAATTCTTCCCCCCATTCTTTCATGTTATTGGACAAAAATTCCTCATTTGGATGTGCTTTTGCTCTTTTTTCAAATACAAAGAGCCCTTTCAGTGTTTCCTCCTTCCATTAATTTACACTGCCCTCGGCTCTCCTGTGCCAGGGGGTCATGCTGTGCGGGAGACTAAGTGGGCATCCATCATTATGCCCCCGCTGCACAGCAGCCTACTGGTATGCAAGAGCTCTGTTTTTGCACCCCCCCCCCCCCCCCCCCCCCGCCCCCCGCCCCCCCGGATATAAGGTCATGCAGGAGAACCTAGCATTAAATTAAATTAAATGTAATGGCAAACCCGACACTAATCTATCTTCCTGATGCCTAAAAGCTCAGAGGCTGTAAAAGGAGACACGTCAATGCTTTGCATAATTATTTGGATATTTAAGTGTTTTTGTGTTTGTGTCTGTGCTCCAATGGACTTTGAGACTGAACATGGTAGAAGAGGAGCTTTAGTATTTTGTAGTTTACAATGCAGAATATCACATGGGAAGTGATGTAATGCATATGAAGGTTCCTGTAACATAAACATCAGCGATATTTATAGCAACACAGTATTGTTTTGTGCAAGGCTGCCATCCACTCTTTGTTTTTCTCATGGATCCAGCTCGGAGCTCTGTCCTCTTGTTCAACGACTAAATTGTCAAAACAAAGTTGTGTCCTGAGATCACACATTTCATTCATTCTTTTGTGCTGCCATATTTGCACTCACTCACGCTGGCTGTCATTTTCCTCTCTCTCACTCACCTCCAGTGCCATAGCCACACCTCCGTGCCCTCCCCTCCCTCCCTGTCGTTGACTAGTTTCTGCTTAACCTGTTTAGCGTCCCTCCCTGTGAAGTCTATATAACTGCAGGCGGTGTCACCTGCCGCTCACTCGACTTATAACGATTCAAGCAAACCACAACCTGCTGACCGTTCACTGACCCAGATTGCCACCACAAAATCAATAGATGTCGGCCGACCAGGATATCTGTCACTTGTGCAAGGAGGACCTGCGGGACCCTGTGTCCATCCCATGTGGACACATCTTCTGCTCCATCTGCCTGAAGACCTACTGGGACCATGCTGAACACACGGGCACCTACATGTGTCCCCAGTGCCGGGTCACGTACAACAAGAGGCCCACGCCGCGACGCCTCCACTCCTCAAACTCCCACTCCTCCTCGCGCCATTCCATGTCCAGCTACCAGGCCACCGAGCCTTCGCCCCCGGCCCCGCCATCCCCGGATTACAACTACGCCGGCTCCCGCGACGTGGGCTGCGACATTTGCATCGGCCGCAAGCTGAAGGCCGTTAAGTCCTGCCTCATGTGCCTGGCGTCGTACTGCGAGAAGCACCTGAAGCCCCACCACGAGAACGCCGCCTTCAAGAGGCACAAGCTGGTGGACGAGATCGGTCACCTGGACCGCCAGATCTGCCCGCAGCATCAGAAGGGGCTGGAGCTCTACTGCCGCACTGACCAGATGTGCATCTGTGTGCTGTGCACGGTCAAGGAACACAAGGGCCACGACATGGTGTCCGCCGAGCAGGAGAGAGCAGATATGCAGGTAGGACACGTTCACAGCTCGCTGGTTTTGTCAATAATTTGGATCTTATTTACATGTCTGTCCATGCTAATGATTAACGTGGTATTCTTCTTGGAGTAGTTCTGGTTATTTATTGTAGTTTTATGAACCTGGCTATCTCATGGCACTATGCCCTATCGGCTTTCGGTCCACTTAAGATGAAGAACAAACATAAACCCCCTCCTCTTACAGTAACGACTAAATAGTGTGAGTAAAGCTTAAGAGAACTTCCTGTTAGACTCAGATGGATTGGTAACCATAGTATCGGCCAAGCCCGTAGAACAAACATGCCTTACTATCAGTAGGCCCCACCCAGAAAGGTTAAGACGTTAATAGATGTGTGTGGTCCAGAATGCACTTGAAACTAGATAGCATTTGCACTGTTGCAACACATAATCTACAGCTCCAATACCCTTGGTCTGCTACACATTTGACATTGTGTTTCAAAACGCAGACTTGTAGATACAGTATAAAACTCTTTTTTAACAGCAGGATATATCTCTGGGATATCTTAGCCTTACCATGCTGACGAGAGGACACCAGCTCCTCTAGTTCTGAGCCTGCTTGTTTTCATCACTGTAACAGCTCTTGTGACAGCTCAACAAAAACATGCCACTCACGATTGTTTGTGGTAATCCCCACAGCAACGTCTAGGTGCCACGCAGGCAGAAATCCAGGAGAAGATTCACGACCGGGTGAAGCAGATGGATGAGCTCAAGCAGGCTGTGGACTCTCTTAAGGTAACAAGGACATGCACAGAAATGAACATGATTAAATACATATTAATACTTAAAAACGTATTAAATATTTATATATTTAACGTGTCATACTGATTTGCACTCCAATATTTCACTGAGCGATTTTTCCCACATACCTCCAGTAAAATAATAGAAAAGTATTTGAAGAGTTATTATGAAGGAAGCTCACAAGCAGGCCAAAATAGAATTCCCTTCAAAAGCTCTTCTACTTGTTGTGCACTACAATGGCCGGAAATTCTCCTGTACTAACTCCATGTCCTCATCCCCCCCTCCTCCGTGCAGCACTCAGCCCAGCGGGCCCTGCAGGAAAGCGAGAAGCTCTTTGGGGACATGCTGCGCTCCATTGAGAGGATGCAACAGGAAATGAGCAAGCTCATTACGTCCAATAAGAAGGCGGCGCTCAGCAACGCTGAGGGCCACATGGACAGGCTCACCCACGAGATTACGGACCTGAAGAGGAGGGACAACGAGCTGACCGCGCTGTCACGCACCGAGGACCACATCCATTTCATCCAGGTTACTGACCCTCCTGTGCACCAACCAACACAAACATTACAGTTGAACTGACTTAAAGGAACCATATGTAAGAAATGTATTTCAATTAATGATAAAATGGCCCTGATATGTCACTAAACATTAAGAAATCATGTTCAATACTTATATCACTGACAACAGTAGTCCGGCCAGGATATTGTCATTTAAAAAGTGAAGTTGCAGCCCTCAACTGATGTTGATGTTGTGTTTTGGCCTGATGCGCCACCCTCCACCTATCTACTAATCCCAAAGTCAGTAGTGTTTCGGCATCCGGGTTGGCAACCTCGAGTCAGGGGGGAGGGGGAGGGCATACACCGCTCTAAAGTAATTTGAAAGTGATTGCAGTACCAGTTTTGGCCACAATCTTACATCTGGTTCCTTTAACTAACTCTGTGACTGACTTATGTTTGCATTAAGACTCAAGGCTCCTTAAAGACCCATTAATGATAATGAATTATCATTAAATTGGTTGCACAATGGAGCAAGCAGTGTTGCGCTTTTCTTGTCTCCTTCTCTAAATTGGATTAAGACTCATAACAGGAGACGATAGCAAATATGCGCAGGTCATTTTTCCGTCCAGTTTCATTAAATGCTGTGTCCTTCTTTGCTGGTGCAGAGCTACCACATGCTCATCGCCCAGACTGATGCGGAGGAGCTGCCCAGTGTCAGTGTGAACCCCTACTTCTCATTCGGCTCCGTCACCAAGGCCGTGTCCGAGATGAAGCAGCACCTGCATGAGTTCAGCAATGAGGAGCTGGTCAAAGTGGCCAAGACAGGTAAGGCTGACCGGTACTCTCATATATCCATTGCTGTTTTCTGGAGCTGGACTGACTGAGACTACTTTATGTATTTTGACATTTTTACAGTTGTTTTACTATATAAAGGCTTATTACTGACTCTTAATTGTTTTCCATTTCAGTGAATAAAATGCCATTCTGTCAGCTGGAGGAGCGAGGCAAGAAAAGGAGGACAATGAAATGTAAGTCTCATGGAGATTAAAATGGGTGACCTCCCCTGATTTTCATTGTGGAGCTGGATTGAATGTTGGACTGGCTTTTCTGAAACGCGGGTGCCAGATTCAAAACATTCTTGAGTGGTTGCTAGGCAGTGTCTGCCGTTCCTCCACCATAATATCACCTTTTGTGTACTGATATTCATCCAGTTATCCACATACGTTAGGAACCATTTTCAAGTTGTTGTTTTTCAATTTGAACTAGCCTCTTTCTAAATGACGCCCGTCTCCTGAGTTAAGCAATTAGGAGACATTTTGAAACTGGTTGGCACATCTAAAGGATGCCTGCTGTTTGTCAGTTGCTCAAGAGGCATTCATATCTGCACTGCTGGAGACAGCCAACTGGCAGGCAGCATCTTACTCTGCATTTCACAACCCTAGAAGCCTGTGTCATTGATTATTTTTGTTTCCATTAAATAATGTAATTAAGACTGTCACTATGGTTACACCATAAGAATTTAAGTAGTTTAAATCTTCATTCATGTTTTATGTTCAGAACTCCATTGTTTATAATAATAGGGATGGTTCTTGCAGTTCATAATGCACTGAAAATTCTGTCTTCGTTGCCTAATTATCTTCTCATTTCTTGTCTTAGCTGATGAAGTTCAAATGTACAAGAGCCCAAGCCAGCAGCCTCGGAGCAGAGATGAGTTTCTGCAGTGTGAGTAAATGTGTTTTTAAAAGTGTAGCCTGTGAGATCTCTATCTCACACACCTCCAGCCATGATGTGATTTATGAGCGCCCTTTGGTCAGGGTCAAAGTTCAGCGAAACAATGGTTACAATAATGACAAGGATGAATTCTGTGGTGTGCTGTTGAGTTTATGGAAGAGTTTGAGTTTTAAGGTGTGGATTGACCAAGCCCCAAATTCTTTTTTCGATTGAAATGTGTCAAAAAAGACAAAGAGGACAGCAGTTTCTGTCCATCTAGGAGCAGATGTTAGGAGGGAGTGGCCCTGCAGCATTCCTTAGATAGCCAACTGGGTGTGCGTAAGTTACTGAGCATGCTAGCTCTGTTGGTTGAGTGGGAGAGTATGCATATTTAGGCAGGGAGGACCTTCCCATAACTTAAGCAAAATGAAGAAACCACACGATTGTCTGGTAATTCCATCATATTTCATGTTGGCTATTAGTTATTGTATTCACTAGACTCTAATTACTTCAACAATTTTTGGAATGCTGAACCACTGCCAGCATTTTAGTCAGTCAATTAGAATACAGCCTGATTTGTATGTATCTACATACGGTACATACACTAGACCATATAGATTTTTAACTTAGAAAGTAAGCGTTGAACTCATCCATAAGTACTGTGGGCATGTAGACACATTGTCAGATTCAAGCTTGTTTTTGACAATCCCGGCCTTCTAGATCAGAGACGCTCTCGTCAATCCTCGGGACAACTGAAAATGTCCAACCAACTTTGACCTGCAGAAGTGGACAGACCCATCTGATAGGCAGGTGACACTCACAGTTGTTGTTGTCTGCTGTCGTTGTCTGCTAGTCCACTCCCAAGGGTTATAGTCTCTCTGTTTTCTGAGTCTCTTCCCGTGAAAACTTTGAGGTTGCAGCAGTCATTTGGCCAAAGCATTGAACGTTGCATAAAGTCTTATGACAGGCCAAATGACAGTTTGTGGCCTTTCAGTTTTGTCTGTTGGATTTGGTGGCTGGAGGACGGATTTAGAGTTGCCCTGGTGGTTTTGGTTATTGGTTATTATGGTTTGTGGAGTTTCTTACCTGAGCTTTAAAAATGTCCAGTGGCCTAAGCAAGCTGTGGGTGTGGATGTTTACACTAATGGAACGGGAACGTTCCTGTTGAGAAGCAAAATAATCTAATTTCTCTCTACCTTTGTTTTCTCTCATCCTCTAACAGATGCCTGTCAGCTCACACTGGACTCAAGCACGGCCTACAGACAACTCTACCTGTCACGGGGGAACAGGAAGGCCACTCTGAAGAGAGACCCCCAGGCGTACAGTGACAGTGCTTCCCGGTTTGACTGCCTGCCTCAGGTGCTCTGTAAGGAGGCCCTGTCTGGCGGTGCGTACTACTGGGAGGTGGACTGGAGTGGAGAGGGCGCCTCCATCGGGGTCACCTTCAAAGGCATTAAGCGGACGGGCTACGGCGACTCCGCCCGCATCGGTTACAACCGCAAGTCCTGGAGCCTCTTCTGCTCAGACTCCAGCTACTCGGCCCGCCACGGCAAAGAGCAGAACGAGATCAACGCGCCCTACTGCGCCCGCATCGGGGTCTTCCTCGACCACTCTGGAGGAACCCTCTCCTTTTACAATACAGAGTCCATGGCGCTTATCTATCAGTTCAAGGCCACCTTCAGTGAACCCGTTTACCCTGGTTTCTGGGTCTGGTATGAGTCAGCAATAACACTATGTCAACTGTAAATAAACAGTTACTTTATTATATGTGAAATTAATTTGATTTGATTATAAATCAATTGTATCATTTGTATTTTTTTGTTTTTGGTAAAACAAATGCATATTATTTGTGAAGTAAGTTACTAACACAGTGATACATACTTCTTATTGAAATATCTGATCTATTGTTTGTGGTCAGAAAATAAAATGATCTAGATTTTTATTTAATCGTATGTTGATATTTTAATCCTGTGAATAGATTATATGAAGAACAAATAAAGTGAACTTGTGAAAATGGCAGCCATGTACATGTGCATATTACTTTAATAAAGTTACTTGTTTAAATATAAAGCATTGTTTCATATTTATATTCAATATAGGCTACGCTGTACATCGTATTAGAACAAACATTCTGTCTAGCATTGTCTTATAGGGAAATAAGGGATAACTTACACTACCGGTCAAAAGTTTGGGGCTAGGCATTTCCATTCCACTCCATTATAGACAGAATACCAGCTGAGATCAGTTGCATTGTTTTTTAATCAGGGCAGCAGTTTTTTGATTACGTTATGTGCTTACATAATTGTAAAAGGGTTCTTGACTTGTAGAAAGAAATGGCTGATCTTCATGCAATATCTACATTCCCCATTATCAGCAGCCATTCATCCAATGTCCCAAAGGCACATTCTGTTTACTAATCTGATATAATTTTAAAAGGCTAACTGAGAATACATTGGAGAACCCTTTTGCAATTATGTAAACACATAATATAATCTGAAAACTGCTGCCCTGATTAAAAAAAAGACAATGCAACTGATCTCAGATGGTATTCTAAATCAGTGTAGCTATGCATGGAATCCATTCATCTTGCATACCACTGTACTACCACAAATTATGTTGCAAGTTCAGCAACTCTACCCCAAAGGAAAATGCCGCTTCCATCAGAGGTGGAAAACTAATTAGCTGGTTTACCTGAGTTGTAGGCCTACTCATTAGAATGGGCTGCTTTAGTGAATGAATGAACACAATTTTTGTAGGTGTTATTTTCTGAAGCAAGCTGGTCTTGCATAGACATCTGTTGGGACAAAAAACGAGTTGAAAATCAGCGTATGCTGGTAGCTTTTTTATCTTTAGGTCTAAGATGGTTTGATACCAGCTCATGCTCGTGTGACATGCTGGCCAGTCTTATCGAGCTAGTCATCATGTAGGCTATCTTATGAAGCTGATCATGCTTAATTGACACCAGACCGCGGAGCAAATCCAAATTTGTTAAAGCAGGGAAATGAAGGAATAATAATATTCAACTTACTTCAAAGCTACTATACTATACAAAAACACCAGTAGGCCTAGGGCTATTGGTGCAGGAAGAATATGTGAAGGCCAAACTGTGAACAAAAGGGGCTAACCCCATTGGCTTGTTATAATATTATATTTACCTTATACTGACATATATGTAGGGTAGGCCTACCATCAAAGAAAAAGAAGTTGACATGAATTGTAGCCTAGGCTACAATGAATATGGGTTTCTATATTGGATATCCTAAACTGCAGGTTGCTTTACAAATGTAATGGCCAACAATTCTTGACTCAATATCTTTATATCTATTTATTTGGCTGACACTTTTATCTAAACCCTGTCAACAGGGTCACTTCCAGTCGCTCTGAAACAGCTCGGGGTTAAGTGCACAATGGTGGTAGCCGAGAATCAATATGAACTTACCATCACTGGAGAAGTGGCATTTCCATGGGCAGATGACCTAGATTGGATATCAAAAAACATCAGAGGTGGGCCAACCCCAGGGCGATCATAGTCTACCCTAGGGCCTACTATTGACAGTTGAGTGGACCAAAAACAAATCATACCTCTGCCAGAGCCACGAGTACAGACTGCCATCCAGTGGTAGTCTATGGATGAAATACATTTGCATGTTGTGGGTGACAGCTCCAGCCCTGATGTTGTGTCCCTTGTAGCAAAAGACTAGCACAAAACAAAAGAAGTTCTGCTGCGACCTCTGTCTGCCATACTATCTGACTTATTTAACATATTGCACCGTACCAAATTACTTACAGTGAAACGACATTTGATTCAAATTTGACGACCCAAGCCTTACCCACTATTCAAGATGTTTCGGAACAGTCTCTACAGGGCTTTGTGCAAACACGGACGATTTGTTTGAGCGTACTCATTGAAACAGCCGCCGCATTTGACTGAAGATGACCGCACAGGTGAATCTCCCAGTTTAACAATTACTTTTCTCAGAGCTGTGTTGTACCCCATCCTCCTCGTCTTTCAAAGTTGTATAAGTGCATTATTATGAAAGTACTTTAAATGTCAATAGAGTGTTTGAACCTGCACTTAAATGCTGATCAGTAATTAACCGATAACGTTAGCATAAGCTAACCGTTAGCCTATTAGCCTAGCTCGCTCACTGTAACGTTACTGTAAAGTGCAAGATGATGTCTTCAACTCTTAATGTTAATGTCTCAGTTTGTCTTTTAATAACGTAGTTTTTAAGCCAATTGGTAGGTTGCTATCGGTTGCAACCAAATCTTCTTAAGGAACTTTAAAGTTAGCTGTCAGTAATGTTAGCGAACAACACCCATAGTGCGTTAACCCCGTCCCCTTCTCTGTGACGTTAGCCTAACTTACTGACAAACTGTTGTGTTTTGTTATTTTGACGAAGGTTACTGTAAATAAACCATTTTCTTTGGTCATATTATGAGTGCCATTCATGATGCTACCTACCTAGCTCTTCAGTACAATATTCCTGTGTTGACACATTCCATCATTATCCTCCTGAAGAACTATTTTATTTAACATCTTTAATGTTATTTGGTGTCTCTCTAACAACAGATGGCCACCACAAAGGTCCCGGAGATCCGTGACATAACCAGGATAGAGAGAATTGGTAAGATTTTGGCATACCATCAAACCTGCTATTGTATAACGTTCGAGACTATGGCCTTTGTTATTGACCAAACATAGTTATTGTTTATGTTGTAAGTGTCCTGAACTTTTTGTCATTCCTTTCATCAGGAGCACACTCACACATCCGGGGTCTTGGAATAGATGATGCATTGGAAGCAAGACAGGTCAGAAACTGTTAATGGTCTTATCCCTCTTAATTTGCTTTTGCTATGTTTGAGTTGCTATAATATTCAACACAAGTTTGCCCCCTTTTCTGTTGCAGGTGTCTCAGGGAATGGTTGGGCAGTTGGCAGCAAGACGCGCTGCTGGTCTGATTCTGGAGATGATCAGAGATGGACATATTGCAGGGCGTGCCGTTCTCATCGCTGGGCAGCCTGGCACAGGAAAGACTGCCATTGCCATGGGTGAGATGTCACATCCCAGAGTCTTTAGATTTAAATTCACTGAAAGTGTATTTCCACATTTGGGCATTTTGACCATGAAACCATGCACATTTGCTCCGAAGTATTCAGTCTCAGCCTACCTCCCATAAATTAAATATAAGCTCAATTTTTTTTTAGTTTTTACTATATTTTGAAATGTAGTAAACAAATTAATCTGCATTTCTTTGGCCATTTTACATTTGCTGTAACAAAGACAAACCTTTGTTTTACCACTTGGATTTGCATCCCTTGTTTAGGTCTTGCCCAGTCTCTTGGCCCGGATACCCCCTTCACCTCCATGGCTGGGAGTGAGCTCTTCTCCCTGGAGATGAGCAAGACCGAGGCACTCACTCAGGCTTTCCGCAAAGCCATCGGAGTCCGAATCAAGTAAGTAGGTGGCATCGTCCTGTTCTCTGAAGAGAGTCTATGTTCTCTTATTCTGTCACAGTGGCCCTGTGACATGAGAGTAGGTCTTCAGCTTAAAACCATAATCCACATTCCATACCAGCTAACCTATAGAGCTCGGGTGACTACGTCACGTTTGGGTAGCAACGGGCATTTTCCTGGTACACTAAAGGAAGGTACAGCGATTGAAGGTACAGCGATTGCTAATGAGAAAGTAGTTAGCGTCAAGAGGAGATAAGAAAACAAATGGACCGTGATGTAAGCAAATGTGAGCTCCTTCACAACGACGAGATGTACAAGAAGGCAACAGAGTGTTACTTTTTTTTTTTGGGGGGGGGGCTTTTATGCCTTTATTGCGGATAGGA
Organism: Alosa sapidissima; assembly: GCF_018492685.1. Lineage (NCBI taxonomy): Eukaryota > Metazoa > Chordata > Actinopteri > Clupeiformes > Clupeidae > Alosa > Alosa sapidissima. The sequence continues at coordinate 32,149,121 of NC_055961.1, read as the reverse complement.
TAGTGGAGAATGACAGAAAGTGAATGGGAGAGAGAGTCGGGGTGGGATCCAGAAAGGACCAAGGGGTGGCGATCGAACCCGGGTCGCCGGCGTAGGGTGCAGGTGCCCCAGCCAGTTGCGCCACGGTTGGGGCCAACAGAGTGTTACTTAAATAAAATAAAGACCTGACACCTGAGTGAACCTGAGGACGCTGTATGCGAAACGCGTTGTTCGCTCTGAATAAAATCGAGTAAACGTCAACAGTGTGCGGTAGATCAATCTTATTTTTTGCTATTTAAGTATGTTCCTGCAATCTACCTGCACCTAACCAGGCTGTGCGTGGATCTTGGTTACATTTAAAATAAAGACCATTAGGCGCCAGAGTTTAAAGAACAACAACGCTGGATTTTGATGTCTACATTTCAAAAGGCCATGGCTTGAAAGTGGTCAGAGATAAAGTCCTACTGTAAATATGAAAATCATTGAGTATGATTAAAAGTTTATGAAGGGGGTAGATTTACTCATCTAATTTGCATGTTATGATGTCACTGGATGGCAACCACAACAAATTATGCACCTTTCAGTAAATTCTGGATGTTTTTCCTTTTTTGTCATTTCATCCATATAACAAATGAACAGGAAAACAGTCCAATGTAAACCAACATAAGTAAATAATTACTATAACCACAAAGCCTACTAAATCCCAAAATAAAGTAGGCTAATAAATCTATTCCTATCTCGGGTGACTTTGTAGTTCTTCAGAGCCCTATTTTTACTATTTGTACAAAGGGTCGAAATAAACATTGTATGCTTAGTGGACACTGTAGTGTAAATGCAAAGACGCACCTCCAGTCAGACGCACCATGACTATAATAGATGATCAATGTCCTCTCCAAAAGTCATATATTCTCCTTCAGAATTAGAATAGATGAATAACTGATCTAAGACGTCATCACATGTGAACGTTTTATTTACCATTTGGTGTATTTCTGTTTTAATTTGCGCAAAAACGATGGACAGAATCGCTTTAGCGTCAATACAAACAAATGCACTTATTCTCCAGTTTTGTCACGTTTGATTGGGTTGATCAACTGTCAACCTATTTTTTTTTTCTGTCATAAGTGTGAAATTAGTACCAGACAGGAAATTGAGTCATTTTGTAATTCTGTGAACTGTGACTACTTTATTTAATAGAAAAAAGTTGAAATTCAGTGGAAATTTGAAGGATCTTAGATGACCTTAGATACGGTAACCATCAAATACTTATATACTATGTAATGCATTAATTGCATATAATAATGCATATGATTGAGTGGATGTTCTAAACACAGAGATATTATCCTGGAACCCCAAATTAGCCTGAGTGACTGATTCACGATCTCCGATCTCCATTCAGTCAGATATGAATACTCTGCCATAAAGTTTCAAATGTTTATTTACCAGCTTGTAACCAGTGCTCCAGTTCTCTTCAACGTCAGGTTTAAGCAGGTGTAGTCTGATCTGCAAAACCAGACCAATAGATCTAGCTGCAGCTAGACATGCACCCAAGACAACACAAGATGATGATTTACTATACACTTGCCACAATATCATTTACATATGATTGCTACAGGTTTACGATTTTTCCCAGCTTCTGTAATAAGCAGACAAATGTAGACAGACATTTCTCATGAAAAGCTGACATGACAGGACTCACTAAGTTGGAGTGTAATGACCCACTTTCTGATGTCAAACATTAAATGCTTGTTAACTTTGTTGCGCCACATTTTCCGTCGCCAGTGCTTATTTCACCTGTAATCATTTAATTACCTTAACATTACACATTGCTTTCTCTCGCTAGTCGCTTGCAGTCTGAATCAGGCTTTACAATGATGATGATTTAACAGGGTTTACCATGACCATGATGATGATTTAACAGGGTTTACCATGATGATGATTTAACAGGGTTTACCATGATGATGATGATTTAACAGGGTTTACCATGATGATGATTTAACAGGGTTTACCATGATGATGATTTAACAGGGTTTACCATGATGATGATTTAACAGGGTTTACCATGATGATGATTTAACAGGGTTTACCATGATGATGATTTAACAGGGTTTACCATGATGATGATTTAACAGGGTTTACCATGATGATGATTTAACAGGTTTACCATGATGATGATTTAACAGGGTTACCATGATGTTTGTCCTTTCTGTCCTTTGTGTTTCTTTGTTTCAACCGTCTTATGGCATTTAAACCAACAGACACATGCTGTACATTTGAACACAACCAAATATAACAAATTGGCACCATTCTTATGGCTTCAGCAGGTTTGCATAATAGCATGATGTTTAGTATCTTATGGGTGTGTGTGTGTGTGTCTGTGTTTGACATTGCAGGGAGGAGACCGAAATCATTGAGGGAGAAGTGGTGGAGATCCAGATTGACAGACCAGCCACAGGGACTGTAAGTGCACTGCCAGGCAGTACAATGGTTGGGTGCTGTGTATCATAAATTCAGCTGACTCTACCAAGAGGGCTTGACACAATCAGTCAATGAATTCATCATGGAAGTAGGCCAGTGAGGGTCTGTGAATGCAAGGCTGAGAGTTTTCAGGCAGACAATGCTCCATATCTGCTGCTGCATAATAGCAGTCATTTTTTTGAAGTCGTGAAAGTTATTTAAGATGTTAGGGAAATACGTTTTTTTTTGACAAGGATAGGAAGAACACTCTGACAGTTGTATTTGTAGGTCATGTTAAATTGATAAATGGCCTTGAATAATGGGCTTTGTGGGAAAAGGCTCAGAGCCATCCATACCAGTGCGATTGAAATAGGAGAGAACAGCTCTTATTTCGTTATCTGATTTATTTGACCTGTCTGCATCTCGTGTTCTCTAAAAGGGGGCCAAGGTGGGCAAACTCACTCTGAAGACCACTGAGATGGAGACCATTTATGACCTTGGAAGCAAAATGATCGAGAGTCTGACTAAGGAGCGTGTCACTGCTGGGTGAGTTGGTGTTGACTTGACTTTGGTAACAGATTGAACCATTACAACCACATGTTTACATACAGTACTTCAAGGGGGATAGAATTTCTTGAACATAACTATAGGTTTGTATCTTTAAAACTTCCCTCAAAGAATATTAGTTTTCTCTTCTGATAACATTAGACTTGTGATGCTTCACCTCATAGATTTGTGATGCTTCTGTCTGTTTCGGTATGATTTATTTATGTTTTCCATATTTTATAGTTAGTTTTATAGTTATTTGTTCTATGCCCATAGCATAATGTTTTAAACTCACTGCTTTCTCTTTTGTCTAACTGCAGAGATGTCATCACCATTGACAAAGCCACTGGGAAAATCAGTAAGCTGGGACGTTCTTTCACCAGAGCTAGAGATTACGATGCTATGAGTGCTCAGGTAACCTCAGAACTGTGTGTGTATGTGTGTTTTGTGTGTGTGTGTGTGTGTGTGTGTGTGTGTGTGTGTTGTGTTGTGTGAGGAGGGAAGGGAGAGAGAGAGTGAGTGGGCGACCAATATACCAAACTAAAGAGAAAGCCCACACCCTGGGAATGTTCTTCAGGAACCTTAACCTTCTTCCTTTGCTTCGTTTGAGCACCTGAAACCTGTATTAAAGTTTCCAAAGGTGCTCCAGCACCTGTGTGTGGGGATGTGCATGCTCTCTCTATTCTCCTGTGTGACGTACCAACCTGCCTGTGTTTGCGGTGTCCTGCTTTCAGACCCAGTTTGTCCAGTGCCCAGAGGGGGAGCTGCAGAAGCGGAAGGAAGTGGTCCACACAGTGTCCCTGCACGAAATCGACGTCATCAACAGCCGCACGCAGGGCTTTCTTGCCCTCTTCTCCGGTGCGTCGCGTGTCTTTCCCTTGTGTTTCCACTACCTGCCTGTCTTATGTGATGACGCTGTAGGCTAGTCTACGGTGGTCAAGGTCCTGACCACTCTGATTTGTCCGTCCTCTTCTGTGCGATAGGTGACACAGGTGAGATCAAGTCGGAGGTGCGGGAGCAGATCAATGCCAAGGTGTCTGAGTGGAGGGAGGAGGGGAAGGCGGAGATGATCCCAGGGGTGAGCCACTCTGTCTGTCTGTCTGTCTGTCTGTCTGTCTGTCTGTCCGTGATTGTGTGTGTGTGTGTGTGTGTGTGTGTGTGTGTGTGTGTGTGTGTGTGCGTGTCATAACCCATTCTCAAGTTTTTCCAAACATTTCCAGATGTGCAATAGACATGCCATTTGACACCTGTCATGTCTTTCTTTTCTGTTTTGGTCGTTAAGACGTTTCTCACGCATGAGTCCTTGAAATCCTTCAACATTTTTGAATTTGAGAAAAACAGATCGAGTTCTGGGATGTTTTGGAAAATATATGTGGGTGGTTGAATGTGCTTGAGATTGTGCATGTGCTGTTTTGTGTTAGATAAGTCAAAAGACCACATAGTCTGCCATCACTATAGCACAGCACAATTGACAAATGTTGAGAAATGTTCACGCATCCAAGCATCACTCTGTTAAATTGTTCTCTGTAAGCTTCTGTAAAGCCTGATGGTTCTCATTCCAAAAAATCTAGGCCTGTGTCTACAAAACAGAATTCCTGAGTGTCTATAATATATAGAATTCCTTTAATTTGAGAGAATAGGGCCTGGGAAGCCCTTTAAAAGTCCTTGCATTTGATGTTTTAGAAGGTGTTGGAGGCCTCGCTTACAAGTAAGAACAGGTCACCTTTGACTAAAGTGTTGTCTTAACACCATGCTTGTGTTTGCAGGTGCTCTTCATAGATGAGGTCCACATGCTGGACATGGAGTGCTTCTCGTTCCTGAACCGCGCCCTGGAGACTGACCTCTCCCCCGTGCTCATCATGGCCACTAACAGAGGCATCACACGGTACTGACCCCCCCCCCCCCCCCCCCCATACACACACACCTACCAAACGAAAAATGTAAATCAGGTTTCTTGGCCAAGTATACTTGTGTATACAAGGAATTTGGTCTCTGCATTTATCCCATCTGTGAATTAGTGAACACACAGAGCACACAGTGAACACACAGTGAGGTGAAGCACACACTAACCCGTAGCAGTGAGCTGCCTGCTACAGCGGCACTCGGGGAGCAGTGAAGGGTTAGGTGCCTTGCTCAAGGGCACTTCAGCCGTTCCTACTGGTCGGGGATCGAACCGGTTACAAGCCCGAAGCCCCAACCAGTGCCTGCCTCATAACACAGCAGGTGTTTCCTAGAGGTGGTGTTGTTGATCAACCACCATAGTTATTGTGTGTTATGACATGTTATCATTTGGAACACTCTCTCCATGGTGATTTCTCCATGGCACTTCTGGGAGACTCAGTCCTGGATGGGTTTGTGCATGGGACACATGATCCTTCAGCTCTCATTCTGTTGCTGGATATGTTCACGTGCTCTCTAGTAGAAAGCACACAAACCTATTCTCTTGATGACTTGTTCAAATGTGTGTGTGGTGTGCATCCTCACAGTATTCGTGGCACAAACTACCAGAGTCCTCATGGGATCCCCATCGACTTGCTGGACAGACTTCTGATCATCGCCACCTCACCTTACACCGAGAAAGAGACGCGACAGATTCTCAAGATCAGGTGAGACAATCGAGAACAAGCTGGATGAGTTACCTGCCATTGCAAATGATGGTCTTGACTAGAATGGGGTCAAAGCCAGAGGGCTTCACAGTTTACAAATTGGATATTTGCATAATATGGTGTCCAGAGTTCACATGTGCATTCTGTGGTTACCCAATATAGTACTATTTAAGCTATTATATATATTCTTCCTGTTAGAAGTAACACCACTGCTTTGTTAACTAATCATCTTTTCAGGCTTCATTACCCATCTTTAATAGCATGTGTTGTGGCAGTAGCGGGGTGGTAATCGCAACAATCAGGAGAATATCTGGTCGGCCGCTAATGTTTGGATGCCGTGCTGATTGCTGTGAGCTTACAAAGGGCATGACATGGCTGTGTGTAGAAGTTGTTTGGCACGCCCTCCAGCAGCAATCACTCCACACAGCCCTGATATCACCTGTGATGAGCTGACCGGCAGGTATGAGGTGATGAGTACAGAGCAGACTACTGAAGAGTTTAGATGAGTGACCGTGACCTGTTTTAAGTAGCCCTGGATTTCCCCCCAAAATAGGAGCCAGGCCAAGTTGAGTTGCTCTCCCATCGACAGGGCGCCGCTGGAGCCTGAAATAATATGTAGTGTCCCAGTTTGCCCCTGCCTGTTGGTGTAAGTCTCTGGTTGTATCAACTGTGTTGTGTGTGTGTGTGTGTGTGTGTGTGTGTGTGTGTGTGCGCGCAGGTGTGAGGAGGAGGATGTGGAGCTGAGCGAGGAGGCCCACACCGTCCTGACGCGCATCGGAATGGAGACGTCGCTGCGCTACGCCATCCAGCTCATCAGCACCGCCGGCCTCGTCTGCCGCAAGCGCAAGGTGAGAGAACCGACACACACACACACACACACACACACACGCATCCACGCAACGTTTATTAGCATAATGTGTCCAACATGGAAGCTGCATACCTGGGCTTGTTGTAAGCAGCACCTGTTTACCTGCGCTCTCCTGTCCGGTCCGTGTGCAGGGCACTGAGGTGCAGGTGGAGGACATCAAGCGTGTGTACTCTCTGTTCCTGGACGAGGCGCGCTCCTCCCAGTACATGAAGGAGTACCAGGACTCATTCCTCTTCAACGAAACACGTGAGTGTGTCTAGTGTTTTACGCCTGATATTAACGTACACCCCTTATTCAGGCAAGTTTAGTGTTTTACACCTGATGTTAACATACGTCTGTTATTCAGTTATTCAGACTTCCTACTCACCTTTTTTATTTAATGAATGAAGGAACATTTTCCCTACTTTATGTAATTAAACATTAAGCATTTCTACTAATAGGATGAGAAATGTTGAGAAGAAACTTTTTTTTTTTTTACTGTTTTTCAGAATCTGCCCAGATGGAGACCTCGTAATGACCCTAATGTTACGGCCCCTTTTTTGTTGTCTGTCTGTGACCTACGTTTTGTCTTTTTTCCCATGTGAATGTTGCTGTTTATTTTTTTAAATTAACTTTTTTTTTTTTTATGAAAGCTAGTGGAGTGTACTGCTCCACTAGTCCACTGTACTAAGGTCCTGTGATCTTTGTTGCGTTGGTTTTCTGTGGAGGAATCTTTGCAGTGACAGCAGTGTTGAGAGAGCTGTAATGTGGCATTCACCAACATGCAATTCTTGGTAGTGCAGAGAAGAATCCAAATCAAATGTGTGTTAGCTGTTGTATTCCAGTATGGTCATATTCCAAACATTGTAATTAAGAGCTGAATAATGCCATATTACTGCTCTCAGATTTCTCTAGACTAAGACCACCTGGTTATTCAGCACCACCTGAGTTTTTTTTTACAAAGCTTTGTGGTAACAATTTCTGCTATGAAAATAAAATAAAAATGATACCACCTTACCCAAGTGTCATGGCGCGTTCCCATTCAGGACCATGCCCCCGACCACTAGGTGGCAGTGATAGCCCAGTGTAAACCTGCAGGACTGCCCAGTGGTGGCTGTAGTGATGCTCAGTCTCTGTCTTGTTTGCAGAGGCTGGGCCACTAATGGGCCGTGCTTTGATTTATGAGTTGGCAGCAGTTAGCATATGTTTGCAAACTTGCTCATATAGCCATATAGCGCTGGACGCCAAATTCTGTGCAGAGCCAAGATGCCATTTACAGCCAGGCTGATATAGAGGTCCACTGTGCATTGTGTAAGTCATGTTTGTATGTGGGATGGACTATAGTATTGGATGCAGGGAAATATGATTGGCAAAGTATTTTGGAGTACTGGTCCACACCTTCACAAATGAACACTTACTCCCAAAATGTAAATCACAGCCTGTGCAATTTGAATGGTTTTGGAATACTGGAAAGCCACTCAATGTGTGGGTACACTTAAGTTTAGGTTGCTGCCATTTTATCGGCCACTATGCAGGTGCATACTGAGTGTCTTCGAGGGAGAGTGTGTCTACAAAGGTATGTAGACACACACAGACCCCCATTGACCTGGAACACAAATTCCTGTCCCGCACTGCCCGCTGGACTGAGTGCATGGCTGAGCAAGGCCCCCATTTACAGGGACCCAGTGTGTTAAAAAATAACCCGACCAAACAAAGAGCGAGGCTGCCTTTTAAAATGGGAATAAGAGAATATGAGCCAGTATTCACAAAGTGGAGAGGCCATGCATGGACATTGGGTTTGTAGGGGCCAAGAGGAATAGAGTTAGAATGTGTGTGTGTGTGTGTCAGTCTTTCCCCTCCTGTGTCCCAGAACGATAAGGGTGTAACTTAAAACCAGCCATTAACGTTCCAAAGCTAATGGGTCTGAGCAGGAATGAATAGGAATGGCCGGAGCAACCTACTGAGTGATATGCCACTTATCTCCCATGAGCCTCAAAACACTAAACATCGAGAACCCAGAGCTGACTGGAAATCATTCTCCTCTTTTTACATGAATAGCATCCCTGATACATTGTCAGACTGACATTTTCAGGTGTGCTGATAAATGAGAAGTCTTTTTTTTTTTATGAGCCAGGAGCATTTGTGTGTGAATGCAAATTTCATTGGTTTTCATGTTTGCGTTGCGCTCAAGAGCCGACACGCCGTCAGTGTGCAGCTGGCTTATGAGACTGACAGCTTCCCATTAGCCTGCTACACATTAGTGGGGGAACCTTAGTGTCGGTGGATTATACTGCCTCTGCATCCCACCAACTCCCCTCCTGCCGATCTCCACATTTATGCTTGTGGGCTTCACTCCTAACCTCCCCTTAACCCCCCCACCACCACCCCAACACACACAGACACACACCACACACACACACCCCTCTGTACACATGGCGCAGGGTCTAGCCTACACAGTGCTGTTGTGCCACAGAGGCCTTGGTGGGCAGACATGCTTGCTAGGGTGGAGGGAGAGGGAGATGCAGAAGAGAAGGAGGAGGGGAGAGAGCGAGGGAGAGGATAAGGGTATTGACGGAGAGCGAGGCCACGTGGTGCTAGGGCAGACTACAGTGGCCCAGTGACAAGCCCCGAGAACATTAAGAAGCCCAAGCTGTCGTCATGACGGGAGGCCACACCACACCACCCTTACATGGTGCATGTTGGTGGGGCTTTTGTGTGTGTGTGTGTGTGTCTTTGTGTTTGTGTGTGTGTGTGTATAGTTGCGGTTGACTGGTCAGTGAGGGATCCAGCAATCTGTTCAACCACAGCAGAGTGTGTCCATCTGGGTTGCGTGAAGCACCAGCACTAGAGATGCTAAGAAGGTTTCTGAGATCAGTTTTCTAGAGGGTTGCGCTGGTAGCATTGCTCATCTATTGTCCCACCATGCACTATCCACTCTGTCTCACACACACACACACACACATTGTGCTGATCAGCAGCTCAGAAATGCAAAGGGGGTTTTAAAGAGAGATATCCACTACAAAGCAAAACCAAAAAATAACACTGTCCAGAATGATGAAGTGTAGGGTGTGCATAAAAGTGTGCAGGTGTGCCGTGTTCCTCCTGGACAAATAGTCCTCTTCATGTCCACTCTCGGCCTCTTCCCTGTCTCACTCTCACCGTTCTGACTCGGCCTCAGGCCTGCTATCTTTAGCTGTGTTCCAGCCACAAGCGGAGGATGCAAGCTGGCCCGTGTGGGTTCCTGTGTGCGTTGGGGTGCCGCGCTGGCACCAGGATATCTGTGGCTAACGCTGTTTCACCCCCCTTTTGGCGCAACTGGGGTTTTATTCTTAGAAAAGCAAAGCAAACACCACACCTTTTCCCGCTTTTGATAAAAACCCAGCATTTGCATCCGCTGGTGAATCTATCAATGTGTGCGCATATGTGTTTTTCAACGCCATGTGGTTATAAAACATATTTTGGTAGGTTAAATATATACAGTACATCTATATATGCTGACAAACCCATATCTAGGACGTAAAAAATGTATGTGGGAAACACACACTCTGTGTTATTACTGGCTTGAGGTCTGCTTCTCTCTGACATGCAGCATTCACAGGCAGAGCTGTCTCCTGCCATCACTCAGCTGGCTCCCTGACAGGGATGAGGGGGAAGATCATCTGGATCATCTTGACAGTAGCCCCGTCTCTCGACAAGCATGGCAGGGGAACTCTTCCTCTCGTCCTCCTCTTTCATCTTCCTCTTCATCGAGTCAGACTCACACTGACCGGTTGTCGCACTCCCATGACTCACTCTGTTCTGCTCTTCCTGGTGCAGTTGGAGGTGACAGTTAGACACTCATGGACACACCACTGTGTCTGACTGTGTTATGAAGACTATAGAATGGCTTACATCAGTTATATCACGGGTAGGAGCATGAAGCATACTTTTAACATTGACAAAAAGCGGGATTCCTTGTTTCAATGCTATTACCGGTATGTAAAATGACTTTAGGCTTTAGGTGGAAATACTAAGGTAGTTGATGTTAGAGTTGTCCATGATGGCCCTCTAATGCATCTCTAACAGCAAAGTGTGCAAATTGACAAAAAGGATGATTATACAGTAAGTCACCCTTTCACTGAAACCTCTCACGTACTCACACTGGGCATGGCTCACTTGTACCGTGCCGGAGTACGGTTCTCTCCCGTTCTTGGTCCGCACTCACACTTCATATTATCAAACTGTAGACTACCCAGGAACGGTTGAGCTGCTGTGCTCTAGAATCTTTACATAGGCGCGATCATAAGCCCAACTGTACCGTGCCCGAATCCACCTCCTCAAGCGGACCCAGGCACAGATAAGCGATCACTCTGGTCTTTGAACCGGACTTTGGGGGTCAAACGTACTTGGGTACAGTACGGGTGGCATAGTGTGAGTATGCCCTTACACCACAACCATGTGTTCTCTCTGGCTCTAAATGAAATGAGATTGTTGCTTTTATGCTCCAACACATGATGGGAGTAACTTGGCCCATCTCTTCAGATGGATCATGTAATCATTTTGTTTTACAGCCGGAAGGACATGGATGTCTGACAACATGTCATCAATCTTAGGATATCTATTTCCTCAGTCAGAGGTCAAGGGGGCATTCCACACCCCCAGTGGCCATAACAAATGACAAAGTGATGTCTGTCCACTTCCATATTCTTTGATTGTTAAGGGAAGAAATGCCTCATGTCAATTTCTTATGGAGTCTTACATTTTTGTTACAGTTTACATAAACAAACACAACTTAAATGAATTCAATGTTAACGCCCTAATTTGCCTGCCATTTAGCAATTTGAGTCAGATTTGCTTAAGATGCCAGCTGTTCTAGAAAGATATCCTCTGGTGATATGGAACAGTTTGGCATCACTTTCTCTTCTGTGGTGCTGACACACACAAACACGCATACACACACACACAGTAGAAAGCTGCTGAGAGAGCAGTCCCCCCTTACACACACACACACACACACACACACACACACACACAGCCCCTCACTATAAGCAGCCATTACTATGATTGCTCTCTGCTGGGTCTTGCTGATGGTTTGGCCTCAGCTGGCTTGCCTCTACAGGGATGTGGGCTGCGGGGCGATGGTGCCTCAGTCAGTGCTGGGGACGATTTGAGCTCATGGCTGTTTGTTCCCCCATCGCAGTTCTGCTCCCCTTTTATTGTTGTTATTGTGTTGCCACTTACCGCCTAATGACATGGTCGATTTCTTAGCGCCACTTTGGACCGGAGGACTCAATTACTGCTGCTGCTGCTACTGTTGTTGTTTTGTCTTTGACAAATCTCCAGAATTCTTGGCCTCGCATAGAGCTTTCTCAGCTACGTCCGTTTTGTCAACATCTTATTTCTGCCCAGTGAAGACCGCAGAGGTCAAAATGTCAGATGTAACCAGAGCTAAATTGATGTCCTTCACTCCTTTCACTCTCTCTAGAATATCTGTGATCATTTTTTCCTCTCTGCTGGCACCCCATTTCTAAAATTTAAGTCATTTCTCATCTCACTTTGACTTTCTCCACAATGCCATCGTTATACACCCTGTCCCTCCCAAAATGCCTCCCATCTCTCCTGACTCTGTAATGACACCCAGATTTAATGCTCTGTGTCATTTTGCGCCTTTCCTTCAGAACC